>NC_059674.1:18469979-18769979 GCF_905147105.1 Pieris brassicae | reverse complement strand
TCCCTATTATGGACGCTGGATGACAGGTTTATCCTGCATACTTTGAAAGGCGCTTGACGTTTTGTATACTGTTATCGAAGTTGGCCAGTATTGGAGTCACTCCAAATCTATTTTTGGTAATCCCAAGTGTACTCCAAGAACTGGGTTTTTAGTAGTTTAGGGATACTATCGACTTATTTATATGTTCGTAGAGTGAATTCACAGTAGCGATATTATGTATTTAATTTTATATTTTATTTAATGTTTCTCGACACTATCGTATTGGCATAATCTGTAAGGAAAATGTATGTGTTGCTCTAATAAATATATACCATAATACCGTACAAAAACTATAATCCTTTTATAAAACTTCAACCCTCAGTTTACCAAAGCTCATTTACACCACTATAATATGTAAGAGAAAACTTCTAAAAGACGCATGAAGACGTAGTTAAATTAATACATCTGTGTGTCGTGAATTTTGTTTCTTTCGATGATACCATAGCAATACACCTATAACACGTATAATGGATGTAATACAATCCCGGCTTTGTGTACAAATTGAGTAGCAAAAAGAAAAATATGTAGAAATGCATGTACAAGGCTATATGTATCACAAAGGCAATCTTTTCGCGTTACAGGCAGCCTATATTGCACTTAGACGTGTGATCGGAAGCTTTGTCTAACTTTGTGTAGAGTCGGAGCGGATAAATGATACTCATACATCGAACGTCATACTCCAGTTGCACTGCAACTCAGCTAGTCATTTTCTCGCCTCTTTGGACTGTTCAGCTTTGCACGTTTTCAAATTTATTCTTCACCTGTGCCAAACGAGTTTTTAATTTCTTATTTAATAGCTGCAGTAATTTTGCTCTATTTACTATATATACATTATTATATTGTGTGTTAGTGTATAGTGTTTAGGGTGCTCTTCTTCACGATCTTCGCAAACCACCAGTTTACAATTCACGATAATAATATATTTGAAATAATTATTATAATATTAATATAAAGTATTAAAATATTTTCCTATTCCAGGTAATTTCATCCATAGTTCTTCTACTGTCGCTGGTCTGTGTCACGATGACGTTAAGATCTGATAAGTTGTTTAACGCTCATCCGGTTGCAGCAATGAACTTTATTTTCACACGTGTATCCTCCAGTTTCTCCATCTATCAAATCCTCATATCAGCCATACTGCTTTGGCAAGCTGTGGTATGTTTTGGCACACGTTTAAATCGTTTTTCGATTACCTATAAATTAGATGAATGATGCGAAGTAGACACATGTTCCTGTTGTACTTCTGCTTCTACAATTTGATTTTGCGACGTTATTAAATGCGTTCATTGTACCGTAAATCTGTTACGTACCCGCACATTTCTAGGATAAGTATATAAAAATGTAATATGTGTATACATATAATCCGGAGGATCTCATCTTGATTCCCTGCGAAACTATCTAATACTAACTATTTGTCTCGCTGGCAATAAGGCAAGGCTAATAGCGTTCTAAGTTGATTAAAACGTAGTAATATTATTAATTCCTATTTATAATTCCAGGGAAAAGGAATCTTCTATGTATATTCTTTGTGGTATACATCCCACTTATCAATTTTGACAATCTATTTTATTCTCTTCGCAATTAAGGTGTTTATTTGTTTTACCGAGAAACATTATGTGACAGCTTGCATAACAATTACTATTGGAATATTATATGAAGGTGATTTTTTTAAATATTTTGGAACCTTTCATATATAATAAATTAATCAAAAAGTATTGTGACACAGGCGTGGTGAGGCTACGTCGTAGACCCTCGATGAGTCGAGTTTCAAAATCGATACTAGATACTGTATATGTGTAGTATCAAACTGTAAGCAAATCTAATTTATCTAAATGTTTCAGGTATTTTTATATATTTTATTATTGTAGTAAACAGTTATATAGACTCAATAAATGGAGATATATTCCAATGACGGCAACTTATTTATTTCTATTTTTATACAAATTGAACGAATTATTATAATAGTTAATACACTTATACGACTTGAAAACATTGAATTATAATAGTCTCAGTACTTCAGTGAGGTTTTATGATTTAAAATGGTGAATAAAACCGTCAACGGGCTCCAATCTTTAGTATTTCAGCAAACATCTTAAGTCTTGAGAACTCTGGTTTTATGACGTCATTTCGTCCTCAAACCTGGTGTCGCGCTAAGAAAGGATTTCGCTTCACAGGGTTATTGTTCAGCTGAAATAGGTTTTAAGCCCAGATTAAGGGTTTGAGCGTAATTTTCTACTTACGCTCAACTTTAGTGGACGCTAATATTAGTTTATTTATTGTCGTGTTGGAAATTATAAAATAATTTCCTGATAATTGCAATTCCTTGGGACTATAAATATTTACGAGTAAGACATGGAATGTTCTCGAAATCCGTTCAACTCTATTCAGACCATTAAATAAGTTAAAATCAATATAATCAAAAGAAAACTGTATTGTTATATATAGTGATATCAATGTTTTGTAAAGCTGTCTTTGAGTTTGTAAATTAATCCAAAATTACATTTGAAGAAGCTTCCCTCAGCAGCAAGTTTTCAGTTTCTCCATATTAAGCCAGGCCAGACCCCACTGTTGGGTATTCAGAGTCGTGTATACCGAAATCGCTAACTATGACTTCCGTGATTTATCAATTAAAATTTAAAACCTATCATTAGTGCAGGTGGGTTTTTAATATATTTCTGTTTGAGATAAAATACATATTTTAATTCATTTATTACTATAAATTCCCAACTCATGTTTATCTAAAAGCTAGGTTTCGTAACAATACAGAGTGCAGAATTGTGCACGCTCTCGGAAAAGCATGTAAATCCATTTTCCAAATATATCTATGCAAATCACGATATTCATGAATACTTATATCTCTACGCATAATTTTACGAGATACATTAGTGAATTCCACTGGCCCGGAGTTTTTTCATTTTCTCGTAATGACGCAATAAATTAAAAAGTTGGGCTATATCTCTTGCCTCAAAATGGTATATTTTTTGAAGGCTGTGTTTCAAACGAGAAATATAGTGTCTGAAACATTATCTGCTGCAAAATACTATAAAAACTGGCTTAGTTCAGGTATTAGCTGATCATGAGTAAAGAAAATCTTTCTTGCATATAATACTTAACCTTTAATATTAATTAGAACAGTGTTGGCATTAGTAGCAGGGTGCGACTATCGTCTCTGAGGTCTTAGGTTCGATCCGCGATCATCGCGAGGAAACCGGCTTGCCTTTGATCCAAAAACTACACGGCGTGATTGACAAATGATAATGATACATACAGAAATCTGAGTTGAGTCTGAGACAAAACGTTGTAGTGATACCGATTTATTTTTAAATCTAAATTAAATATTATATATTTTAGTACGTTGTATAACAATTACCATATAACAATGTAACAGAAAATTTTAATATTTATGACATTCATATAAACTTAAATTTGCTGAGTGTTATGATGGCAGTTTTTCAGCGAGTTGTCCGATGATAATTGACGTTGTTATAAATGAGTTTTGTTCAGTCGATAACTCAACTTGCATAAAGTTTTACAATCAGCAATATTAATAGCAGAATTGTTTACCAGTGTAGATAGTAAGTTGTAGTTTGTAGTTTGATATTGTTTTAATGGGAATCCTGGATCGCCAATTCTTGCTAATTCACTCATAAAAATACTACAATAAATAAATATAAAGCAAGATGATTAGTATAGTTTCTATTACAGTCAGTTAGTTAACTATGAGGGCTTGGGTTTCGAGAAGCTATGTCGCTGGTTTGCTATCTTAGAAAAAGGAATGCCAATGTAATTTAATCAAGACTAGCACTTTGGTGGCGATGGTAGTTCCTGTTCCTTCCTCTTCAATCAGCAGAGTGAAAAACGGTTGAATGATATATCGATAAACGAATATACGGAATTGTATTGCGCGCGCGCTCCTGACTCAATAGCGACTCCTTTTTCCACACCGTGCTCGTGCATGTTAACATAAGACTGACAATTGTCACCGTTTCTGTTATATGGCGCAAACAATACATTTAATATGTTTTATTATATTTTTACTTTATGAACAATATAATTATAAAAAAATACTCTAATTTAAGTTCCTTAGGTTCATAATAAAGTTTTTCAACATAATTTTAAGTAGATTATTCAAGGAAATAACATTTTAATATAATCCGTGGGTGCGTCATCACTACGTGGTCACGTTTAAGTTCCATTACACCGCCCTCTCACTTTATGAACAGCCATATTTCAGAGGGGCGGGCTCTTCAGGAAGTTGATATTATGCTTAATAATACTGTACGAGGAATTCCTTTATCATTTATGATGAAATTACTATCTTAATTTAAGATATTTACTTAATTGACGTAATATTTACTCAATTAAGTAAATATCTTGTTTGGTTGCTGTTTGGTTGTCGAGATGCTATATAGATATATCATATATAGAGTGCAATTGACAGCATCGGGTGTCTGAAATTGTTTTAGCAGGAGTTCATCACGGATGCAGAAGGGCGTCCCAATTTCATCCACCGACGCTTACAATCAGGTTAAGCCCGGTTTAACGATGGCGACGCTAATAGAAATAAGACTAACGCTAAGTACGCTCTAGTTTCGCCTTAACTCGCTAATTTGCCATACAATAAATATTTATCTTGAGTTTACCGGTTCTTTTATATATTGCATTATATAAAATCGACAGTTTTTTAGTTTCTCGTTGCTGAGAGGCTGTCTGTAAAAGTTATAATTATGATTAGATCATTTTTACGATGTTTATTTTAATATGTCTTCATGGTAATATAAGCTCAATGTACGAGCCAAGGGTGTACATTTTGCTCACTCCGGCTTTCTTAGTTTTATAAGCGTGGCGATTTCCTAAATGGTCGGATATAGGCCCCGAAATTATAGCCAGACGTAGGCAACTTTTCAACTGTTATATTGCATTCATTCGTTACATATCAGTTAACATTTAATTATTTCGCTTTTATTTTATTGTTGAACGCCAGTGGTTAATGAAGCATGAGTGTGTGCACTCAGGCTTTATTTTTAATGTACATATACTTGGCTCGTATACTCATTGTCATTAATAAATTATATTACCGGCTTCTCTACTAAAACTAATTTCTATAAATACCTTGTAATCATACATGTTTACTAATCTGACCGTCTCATGTGAACCGTACACAATCGGCAATACTGAAGCGTGCAGAATGCTATAACTCGCATCCTATTCGACTAGACATCGTGATATGAGGATTGTGGCTTGAATATATTTAGATCACTTGTCAACGATTTATAATTTGTATGCATATGAAGTTAGGATTTGTGTATAGAATAAATATAATGTAGGATTGTCTGAGGTTGATATATTCGTGGCGTCTGCAAAAGTCTGGTACATGATTATCAGTGGCGCGTTGATTTTTGTTTCCATACGTGTCGGTTTCCTTGCAATATTTATATTCGCTGCATGAACGAGTGTTTAAGTCACACATTGACAGTCATATCCTCTAGTGCACATCAATGGGTCAATACTATTACTGCATATGTTGTATCACAAAGAACGGTTCGGTGGCCGTCGACACACAATCTTATACTAGAATAATAAGTCCTGAATACCTCGAATACCTCGTTACAATATCTTCTTACCCGGAAGAAAGGCACAAAATATTATCAGCCGTAAGGATTTGGAGAAATTCTATTAGTTTGGGAACAAATATAGGTTAGATTGATGCTAATAACTTGCCTCACGATAGTTTTCAAAAACACACTAAACACTCACTATAAAATTCCAAATAGTGGACGTAACTATTATCAGTTATAATTAACAAAAAGTATATATCAAAATAAAATGTGTCTACCGTAACTCGAGTAAATCTCAACAATGACTCAACTGAGTATATTTACTCGTTATATATTAGTTAATAAATGTGACGGTCGGCCGAGAAAAAATATTTGGGATCACCCACATCAAAAATTATTAAATTGAAATTATGTATTTCGAACATATGTTAAAAAAGGATATATGTACAATGTAAATAAAAGATGATTGGTAAGAAATAAATACGATGATTATGGCGATGAGGTAACAATGAAACTCCTCAATTTTGGAACTCTAAAACTTAAAAAAAATATTAATGTAATAAAAAAACAATATCAAAGCAACAAAGTAGTGATAATTTACTGAAATTTACTTTCGATGCGTACATAGTTACTAGTAGTAGGTCCTATCGGTAAGAGAAAAATCGTGGGCAACATTTGAAGGAACTGAAGAAGGCCTGTAACCTAGTTTCCTAACCTAACCTAACCTACTTTCCTGTAAAGTATTAAATCTAAAATTTGTGTGCAAATTTGAGGCTTAAATGGCTGTAGCGCTGGATTAAATTAATTTAAGAAACATTAGTAAACCTAATTAAAATGTATTACAACGCATAAATAATGTAAATTTTAAGTAGGTTACCTTCTAATTAAGAAATATCCGTAATACAGACTGGAAAAGTGATTCTAAGAAATATTAAAATAACTAAAAGTTTTGGTTTCAAATCTTAAAAGATAAGTATATATTGTGAGCTCGGAGGAAATATGTTTGACAAATACGGGAGCTTCGGAGTTTTGGTGTCTATATTTGACGTCTGTGTACATTTCGAATCCTTTCCTTTCCTTTCGAATCAATTTGTTCCGAGGGGGTCGATGATAGATTATTTTTAATATTTTCCCGAAGCAAAGAACACGTTTTGTCAATAACCGAAGATTACTTTCTTTACTTCAATACCTAATGTAAACTCTGTTGGCGTGATTTTGTTTGTAGTACTTTGCACTTTCGCACTCACAATTTTACTTATATTTTTAGTATAAATGTTTTTCTTTGTGTTTTGATCACATGTATCTTAAAACATAGTTATGTGTCATATTCGGATTGTGTGTGTAAAATGGTTGATGTATTTTTATGTTGAATTATTATGCTTTTAATAATCAATGTTATTAGGTTTGTTATTGACGCTAACTTTAAAATTGAATATTTATTTTGGAAAATTTACTCGATAAAATACGCCGAAGTCTCGCGTAGACTTTAATGTTTTGTCAGAAATCTGATCCATCTGTGTCAATTATGTTTGAGACAAAATTACGATCCATAACTCATTGAGAGTATTTTTTCAAGCTAATATCATTTATATATATTATTATCTTGGTTAATTTAGCTATTAGTTAATTTATATATTTTATGATGTTTGTTATTATGGCGTCTTGCCATGGAAGTAAATTATTGTTTGACATGCTAGCTAATACTGGGTATATAACTAGTTCGTTACAGCTATCAAATATATATTTTTATTATTATCTATACAAACACTAGCAGCTTAATAAGATGATGGTATGAAATACCGCTTGTATTTAGGAATTTGGAGAAATTATCTATTTTATTACCTATTTTTAAAAGACTCCAAATAGGGTGCATTTCTTATAGTTTTCGGAAGCCCTTCCTCTACTTCCTAAGTACAGTAAGATTAAGTGTTTTCAGACGCTCATTATAAGGTTCTTTCCTAGATGCTTTGACATGTATGCATAACAAAATAGTCGTTTAAAATACTTCAAAAATGAGAACAGAGATCTATTTACTGCTCAACCAAATAAATAGGTTTCATTATACATATTTACTAAATGACCAAAAAACAATACCACATATAAAATTTTCTCTTCTTTTAAAATCTTTTTATTATAAAACAATGTGAAGACATTTCAATGAACATACATGTTACATTTGAGAGAAATAAATTCAAAGGGAATACGAGATTTTTTGTCTCCTCTGAACACAAGATTTGGGACTAATATCTCGGAAATCGCGTTCGAACAAGCTTCGTTCAACAAAACCCAAGGATCCCGGATAAATTGAGTGAAAACTAACGATGTCGTGATATGAGTTTTTTGTTCAGTTCAGTTTTAGAGATTATTATAGATAGACCAACTTTGTAAATGTTTAATTTGAAACAAGACCTACTCGTTTATTAAAAAGCAGGATAAGTCGAGCTAAGTATTTTATGTACTGAATTAATTTGCTCGTCTGATGACGTACGTAATAAAGGGATTGAAAAATGTCAGTAATTTCTTGGAAAAATAATAAACGTTTCTTCAGATTTAATAGCTTTAAGTTGACGCGGAGTTTTCAATCAACGGAAAAATCCCGGGCAGAGTTTTTAATCTTTATTTGTACTTAATTGATATTTTGCTCGTACAATGATAAACACTGAAACTTCTGAGCGTTTATTGAAATTCCCGGAATAATCTTAAAAAATGTCTGCTTGGCAAAGTTTTTATAAATATTTATTTATGCAATATGTTAGAAAAGTCTAGTGAACAATAAACCGTACACTTAACATGTATATGCATAAGATTAGATTATGAAATTTGTGTAATATATATTTTTCGAGTGTTAACCTATTATTTCAGGCTGCAGTGGCAAGGGCCGAGGTCGCGCGTTCAAGCCCTAGCTGTTCACCTATGAATTTTCTTTTTATTACACGGTTGTATGGTGAATAAATTTACGTTCTACCCGCTCTAGCCGCTAAGCTTCCGAATGTCGACAGTAACATCCAGCAAGCGCAAACGCAAGATTCTGTATTTTGGATAGCTAGCTGATGTTCTGCCCGCAGCAATTTCTCGTAGTCGCGTGTCATGCACGGACCGTTTCAGCACAATATTCTCACCGATAAATTGTTATTTTACATTAAGAATATCTTGTAGGGGTCCGCCCTATGACGGTTTTATAACATTTTTATAACAAAGCTTTTTGTAGCAGGAGAAGCAACATAATTATCCTTAGAAATCTGATCGGTCAGCGTAATACGGCGCATTAAGCCCTTATCTGGGAAGCAATAAATAATCAGGAGCCGGCGGCTAACATCACTTTCACGTGATAAAAGGGGTAAAATGAAATTACGGGAGCTGTTACGCGTTTCGGGGCCATTAAAAAGAATCTTCACAAGGCTTATTAAACCTTTTTGTAATTTTTTTAAGTTAAAGTAAATAAGTTAATCATAGGTTTCAATTAGGCGCATCATTAGGTTTTGTCCTTTGGTTACGTGTTATTTTTGTATACAAAATAATAAATACGTTGAGTAAATATAACACAATAAACATTATGATTGGAAAATTAGCAAAATTCGAAATTAGATCTGTTTTCGTTTATAAAAATCAGCTACCTAACTTTTGTTTACACATACACAGTAACCGTTAGAGTAAAATTACGGTCAATGACAATTTTTCCTTCATATTCAACATTAGCACTACTAATCAAGTTTCAAGTTAAACTAAAACCTTGTTTCGTGGCCATTTTCCGTAGTAACATTGCACCTGCCTCTAAGCTTTCCCGGACACAGTTGACGTATAATGCCATTTGTTATAATTTGAGACACCTTTACTACTTTACCGAAGCAAGTAGCTTCTTACTGCAGAATGTATCTTGTCTGGCAAGATAAGATGTGCCATACACATCTTTACGTTTTCTTTTAAATATTCTACTTTCGAGGAGATTATGAATCGATTGATATTGTCGAAAAGTCTTCTGTTACTTTTACACATTGTAAGAAAACACTTTTAAAATATAATAAGACTTTAAAAGAAAACACTTTTTTAACCGGATTAAAGCTATTTGTATTATTATAAACCTATAATTATTACATCATTTTAAAGCAAAAAGAAACATTAAATATAATAAGACTTTGAAAGAAAACACTTTTTTAACCGGATTAAAGCTATTTGTATTATTATAAACCTATAATTATTACATCATTTTAAAGCAAAAAGAAACATTAAATATAATAAGACTTTAAAAGAAAACACTTTTTTAACCGGATTAAAGCTATTTGTATTATTATAAACCTATAATTATTACATCATTTTAAAGCAAAAAGAAACATTAAATATAATAAGACTTTGTAAGAAAACACTTTTTTAACCAGATTAAAGCTATTTGTATTATTATAAACCTATAATTATTACATCATTTTAAAGCAAAAAGAAACATTAAATATAATAAGACTTTGAAAGAAAACACTTTTTTAACCGGATTAAAGCTATTTGTATTATTATAAACCTATAATTATTACATCATTTTAAAGCAAAAAGAAACATTAAATATAATAAGACTTTGAAAGAAAACACTTTTTTAACCGGATTAAAGCTATTTGTATTATTATAAACCTATAATTATTACATCATTTTAAAGCAAAAAGAAACATTAAATATAATAAGACTTTGAAAGAAAACACTTTTTTTACCGGATTAAAGCTATTTGTATTATTATAAACCTATAATTATTACATCATTTTAAAGCAAAAAGAAACATTAAATATAATAAGACTTTGAAAGAAAACACTTTTTTTACCGGATTAAAGCTATTTGTATTATTATAAACCTATAATTATTACATCATTTTAAAGCAAAAAGAAACATTAAATATAATAAGACTTTGAAAGAAAACACTTTTTTAACCGGATTAAAGCTATTTGTATTATTATAAACCTATAATTATTACATCATTTTAAAGCAAAAAGAAACATTAAATATAATAAGACTTTGAAAGAAAACACTTTTTTAACCGGATTAAAGCTATTTGTATTATTATAAACCTATAATTATTACATCATTTTAAAGCAAAAAGAAACATTAAATATAATAAGACTTTGAAAGAAAACACTTTTTTTACCGGATTAAAGCTATTTGTATTATTATAAACCTATAATTATTACATCATTTTAAAGCAAAAAGAAACATTAAATATAATAAGACTTTGAAAGAAAACACTTTTTTTACCGGATTAAAGCTATTTGTATTAATATAAACCTATAATTATTACATCATTTTAAAGCAAAAAGAAACATTAAATATAATAAGACTTTGAAAGAAAACACTTTTTTAACCGGATTAAAGCTATTTGTATTATTATAAACCTATAATTATTACATCATTTTAAAGCAAAAAGAAACATTAAATATAATAAGACTTTAAAAGAAAACACTTTTTTAACCGGATTAAAGCTATTTGTATTATTATAAACCTATAATTATTACATCATTTTAAAGCAAAAAGAAACATGAAATATAATAAGACTTTAAAAGAAAACACTTTTTTAACCGGATTAAAGCTATTTGTATTATTATAAACCTATAATTATTACATCATTTTAAAGCAAAAAGAAACATTAAATATAATAAGACTTTAAAAGAAAACACTTTTTTAACCGGATTAAAGCTATTTGTATTATTATAAACCTATAATTATTACATCATTTTAAAGCAAAAAGAAACATGAAATATAATAAGACTTTAAAAGAAAACACTTTTTTAACCGGATTAAAGCTATTTGTATTATTATAAACTTATAATTATTACATCATTTTAAAGCGAAAAGGTACAGTAGTAAATAAAGTTTGTCAAGTTGTTGTCTTTCACTCACACACGTACACACGAAGAGTAGTCGAGTAGTGCACGTTTTTTTATAGCAGACATTAAAAAGGCGATGACAGACCGTCGGTGCCAATTTATATCCGTTGGTCAAACCACGCATCCAATTTATACATTCTCTATTTTTCTCGACCACTTCCCAGTTTGAAAGTGACGAAGTTTATTATGAACTTCAAATCTGTTTTAAAAGCTACATTTTGAAATGGTTCGGTTTTCTATGAGAGGTTATTTTTAAAATTCATATATTTACAAAAAGTTATCGTTTAATCCTATGACTTAATATGAAACTTCCTCGCTAGTTCTGAAGTCTGAACTCCTGGTGCACCAATACATTCTTCTATGTCTATGTCTACTCAATACTGACTAATAGGGTAAAGTCTACAGCCCATAAATCGACGTCCAGTCGCAGGCACAGGCTGATTACCTACTCCTATCTGCCTATCAAATACTATTTTATTTATTTGCTTCAGGAAATAATTTTAATGTCCCCAAGCTTCTGGCATTAACTTTCATCTGATCTAAACACACTTGTTTAATTAGTTTAAAGTGTCGATAAGGACGACGATAAGTAATTTATCGACATTCTTAAATTATTCTCGACGATTTAGGTAAAGCAAGCAAAGTTTGTAAATATATTTTATATATTCGAAATATTGCTAGTATCAAAACCTAAATTAAAGTATCTTGCTAGGATTGCGAGGAACGAAAATATAATCAGGAGGGCCGCGCACCACCCATATCACATTTTCCGAGTCATAAAACTAAGTGGATCTGACGACGTTTCAATAAGTTTTCGAATATTGCGCTTGTAGGTGTTAACATTTTTGGATGGCTGTTAACTTTATTGAATATTGCATAAGAGAAATGCTACGCCATCTTAAGGTAATTTAGAATTACCAAAATGTAAACATTTTCATAGTTACATTTCACGATAATCAATAAGGAAAGATCAAGTTGAAATTGTAATTATTGTATGCCGGGGGAATCGAACCTACAACTTCAGTGTTAAACAGTTGATATGTAATACAAGGGCAAACCGTAGTCAAAATACTTATTACAGTTTTTAAAAACCCTTTGCCTATCCGTAAGCGCAATTTTTCCATAAATAGAACATTCCACATAAGCGTCCAATATTTGGCTTCGTATAAATTGATTCTCCTGTTATCGGTAAAATCTGGGACGATATGAGATTCCTTACCTCGCAATCACAGCGACAACTTTATTGCGTGTTATGAAAAACGTGACAAATGTCTCCCAAACTTACTTGTAGCAGATGTCTAAAAGGTCGATTAGGTGGAAAAGTTTTTGACGATATCTGTGCTTGGCTTAAACATGTATAACGACTATTATTACGACCCATTGTAATGGCGTAAATAAAAATGTGATAGATTTTATCTTACATGGGAACTCTAGATATTATTTTAACAACGGCGCCAAATACATAGAGAAGTTTTACGGAAATTATAGGGTATCTGTAAACCATACCACAAACAAATTGTAGACTAAAAAGTAAACAATATCGTATTACCTACGTATCCAATAAGAAAAAATATATTTATGAATGAGTTTCCCTTTCCTTTTTACAGATCTTCTCTGAATTAACTAATCTCGATTTAAAATTGTAATGATTTTAAGTTACCCTTTATCTTAGTAATATTAGCTTAAAATGGCTAAAAATCCTTTAATAAAATGTTAATCCGCGTCCTAATGTGAAAGTTGTAGGTTTCCTATTAAATATTAAAGTAAATCTGGGCTTTGAATATTTTCAGAAGGTTTCCAAACACGTTTTCAAAAGGGTGAATTTGGATTACTTTGTCAATGTGTATATAACTAAAACTATGTAATAAAAGAATGTCCGTAAAAAATACCATATTTGCTACATCAGTTTTCTATAGCGATCGCTAGGATAACGATAAAATTGAAATAAAAATATCTGTTTATTCAAGAAATTTAATAAATATACATAAAATATTGTTACATATAAACGAATAATTTAATATAGACAATTATCATATGGTAATATATAATATAGAGTTAGATAGTAAACTTTGGCTGTTTAAAGTAGTAGCACTAGTAACTTCATTGGCGTAGGCCTTTTTATCCTGGGGAAACCCAATGATGGGCCCCCGCGCTTGAGTACATGATAAAGCGGCGCGGGTATTGTGGTGGTCAAATCTAAGCAATTCCCCGTACCCCCTAAAACCATCAGAGCCTAGTGTTCACTATAGGACGGGGGAGGGTAGCCCTTTTCGCCTCGCCAGAAACTTTCGTTTCAAAAGACTAAAACTGTTACAAGCAGTCCGGCAGGAGTGGTAAACCAACTAGCAGTCAATCGCCACCTTACGTTGCCCCCGTGAGAAATTTGGAGCACTACGCCAGTTTGGAGACTCCCATCTGTTGAATTTATCTAACACCCCGGTCTCATCCTGCATGGTTGAAGAAAAACCAGTCGGGAGCGGCTGTAGCGTTGTGGTGGTTGACTTCCAGCCAGGCGAGAGGTGGGAGACATGTTCACCTCCTCTTGTTTCTTTTCTTGGAAATACTTATACTTCATTAAATGTAATTCTAAGATATTGTGTATGACTTCAAAATATTTTACTGTTATTTGGATAATAAACTCAAATATCAAAGTAGATTATTGACTTTTCACTGCATGCATGTGTAAAATTGTGATTTATATGACACGCCAATTAGATTAAAGGCAATCCATTAGCAAATGAATTGAGTAGTTGGCTCACGGGCAGATTTAATTTTGCGACAAATGGATATAAATGTAGCACTTTACTCCCCTGTATTGTATTGGAATGGAAATGTATTGGAATTTTGTAGTGTCTTCTATGTATTATGGACATGCGGTACCAGAAATTTATAAAGATGTATTGAATAATAAAATCAATTTTGTTTACGAAACTTATTTTCGTCTAAACGTTAAAGAGACTTTTGCTATTATAAGAAAAAGTTATTCCTTTTCGGGCCGCTGTAAAATTCCTTACAAATTCAACGTCAATGCTCAAAGGTTCTACGACGCCTACAAAAAATCGTAAGCAATTCAACTTTAGTATATATTTACATACGAAATAAGTAAAAGTTTACGAAGTTGAATTTTGTTGTGAGGTAATACTGAATACCTCGCTTACGTGATAAGTCGAGGCGTTAAGTCCTCATAAGTGGTTCTCATGAAATATGCATCGATCTAACAAGGGCCGTGAGTGTTTAGATATCAAATATTTATGTAATTATCACAGAGGGTCTTATGATTTCATAAGATAATTTAAAGAATACAACTGAGCAGTATAATTCTTGTCTTTCTTTATTTAAGATCATTCGTTTGTTGAGGCGTTAGTCTCATAGTCTCATATAAGTAATTTTAAAATGCTCTTAAGTATAATTTTACTAATCAGCTTACTTACATATTATGAACAAAATACTTAGACAATATACAAAACCAAAACAGATTACATAGACAAACAATATATATGAAACAGAAAACATAAGTAACTTAGTACACAACAACATTAAAAACAAGAAAACTGAAATTTGACATTAAAGAAACGACAATTAATAGTTAATATTTCAAAGAAAAAACTAAATTGTTACTGCTAAACAAAGTCTTACCGGCTGTTCAAATATTTCCTCACATTTTCTTTGGTGAGGTGGAAAATATCAATTTAAAATACAAATCAATTTACATAATTCTAAATTTTAAATTTTTCCCGACGTTTCGCGTGCTTTTCAGCGTGCGTGGTCACGGTGACTAGTAATACATACAATATATATATATATCATAATACATAGCTTTAATCCGTTTTTTAACTTTTTAACTTTTTTAACGGATTGTGTAAAAGCTATTTTAACAAAAGACAATACAATATCCGCATAGTCAATGCAGATGTGTGGTCGTACGAGATACATGTAACAATTGTGAGTATCTTGTCACATACGGGGGAGGGATTCTTTTTGAGGAAATAGAAGTTCATAACTGTGTAGTGGTAGTCCTTACATCCGTAATAAAAAGCGATCAGAACCGAACGAATTCTATTTAATGTCATAAATGTAACTAAGAACACTATGTTATTATGGTAAAAGAGGGTAATGGGGGTCACTTAAGCGAGAACTCAAATAAAATTTTAATTAAAAAGAAAGTATTTATTATAACTGCTTGTAAACATAATTTGCTTATTAAACTATCATTAGAGATCAATTTCAGTCACTTTGGCAATCAACTTTGGAAATTATAAAAGTTTAAAAAAAAAACAGATTTGACTCCCATTACACCAACGTAGGGGTAATGGTGATCACCCTGGGGGCAATCGGAGTCAAATAAAATCTAGCATACGTCGCAAACATAACCTTCAGCTGACTCCCATCCAGTGGACTCCGCGTGAGCTCATAGTCCACACGAGGTACACCTGTACCACATCTCGTTGTTTCTTCCGAATTCGTCGCATACTAGGCATCTGTTTCTAGCATCTTCTGCGTCATCATCCTCATCGTCCTGCCATAAGTCGTCAGTGCCAACATCTGATATAGAAGTTTCGTTCTGTTCTTGTAATACTTGGCGCTTTGCCTTTTCAGGACCCTTCTTCTGTACTTTAGTCTTTTTTCCTTATCCTTGTCCTTTGCCTTTCCATGTTTTCTCTTTTCCTTTACCTCCTTTTTTCTTCATTTTATTAATTTCCTTTTCTAACAGATTTTCTTTCAGTGGCGTTGAAGTTAAAATTGTAGCGTGTTGCTTCTTTCGGCCCTGTCTTGTTTTAATAACAGATGCTTTCTCTGGCATTTTTATTAAATCATGCAATATACTATATTGATTAGGCGTGCCAGGAACTTGTGGTACAACATCTGATTCAGAATCAAGTGGGACTTCTTGGTTAGACATCATAAGATCTAGTGAAACAATTTGTGTTGACGTGCTCGGAACTGGTGAGTCTTCTTTTGATGTGCTAGGAATCACACAGGCAGCTGCGAGAGATTCATTGTAGTCTTGGATTACAACGGTCTCAGATTGGAGAGTTTCTGCAGCGAGAAAATCTTCTTCTGTGAATACCTCCGGATTTAGTGGAAATATTCCAGTTGATCTAAACCCCGATTCTCCTTTACTAATAGAAGCAACATTATTAAATGCTTTCCTCACCAAGGATGCTACGTCGGGGTTATCTTTTCTGCTAGATGGCTTTTTAAAAACAAGTCACATTCTTTTTTGTATGCCATTTTGAGTGGGCCAAAAAAAGAAACGTCAAGGGGCTGCATTCTATGAGACGTGTGTGGTGGCAGAGACAACATATGAATGTGATTGGATTTGCAATATTCGTAGACGGAAAGAGAAATGTGAGTAGCATGGTTGTCTAGTATTAAAAGGATGGGTTCATCTGCAGACGGTTTAGCGTGCTGTTTAAAATGCGCCAACCATTCAAGAAAGAGATGCTCGTTGATCCAACCGTTGTGTGAACATTTGTAAAGCGCGCCTGCTGGACCATCCTTCTCAAGTAGTGGAGTCATCCTTTTTCTAGGGAAGATAAACATAGGTGGAATGTACCCCCCAGCACTGCTCATAGCACACAACAAGGTGATGTTTTTTCCTCTCTCCCAACTGGTAATAGATCCTACTCTCTTCTGTCCTTTTGCAGCTAAAATTTTTCCCGGTGTTTGAACCGTTGAAATACCGGTTTCATCGCAATTATAAATATTTTTTGCAACGAATCTGTGTTTTTCCATCAGCTGCCCAAGTAGCTCAAAGAACAGACTTACCTCTGTTTTATTAAAGGCCGTGATTCTATTTATGCTGGTCGCTTCCGCTTTTCTAATAGAAATGTTATTTCTAGCCATAAAAGCATGCAACCAATCGCGTCCAGCCATTTTTGGAAGCTTGATTAAAATTGTGCTTCACATTTAATTTTTCAGCATATTCGAAAGCGACTCTTCTGATTTGATTAGCAGTGCAACCATAGAAAATATTTGCCATTTTCTTCACCAAGTTCGCTAGCTCGGCTTCTTCATCACGACTAAAGACAGTGAATCGTCCTAGATGTGGTGCTAAGGTAGAACCTTTTTTTATCCTCTTCTGAAGGCTTGAAAAAGGAATTCCCATTACTTTAGCAGCATTTCTTATAGAAGAACCGCCATCAATGAGCTGTATAGCTTTATTTAGGCTATCAGAAGACCAGGAAGCCTTTTCAGTTGTCCTGACGCGTACTTTCGGCATCTAGAAAGAAATAATAAAAACATTATTCAACAGCAACGCACAGTTGCGGGCAATAGTAATCACTTGTGGGTAATGGGAGTCACCTGACTCTCATTACCCACAACTACACTAATGAGTAAAAAATAAAAAATTAAAAAAACTTTAATGCACTGATATAATCTGAACTGCACATCACAATTTGAAACGTCTAACTAAGTAAGTGTAAAATAAAATAAAAGAAATAATGAAATGATGAGACAATTAATCTGGTTTTATGTAAATAAGAAAATCATTGTGAGTGTGATACGCATATTGGAATTGCAAATTTTCTTCTAGGAAGGGTGTTGTCAGCGTTTATTAGAATTTATACCGTTATATAAGCGTTAAATTATAATTTATGTACATTCAGATTTGTTAACCAAAACGCAAACATTGAGATTGTATGATTATTATATTTCCTTTGTATCACGGAAAATAAAAACAAAAAGGATGGAGCAAAGAAGGAAACTCGCTCGCCTCAGGCCCAAAACTGAATATACAATAAAATAAAAATTATAAAAAACAAATGCAATCTGAGGCAACCAGTTGATTATTTTATAAACCTTACTTATGTAAAAATATCACGAAACAACTTAGTACACTCTCCCTCAAGACTCAAGTGGAGTCAGAGAAGTGAGATCGTAAAAGTTAGTAAGATGTCGGTTTTATTTTTTGCACTTTCCACTAATGAAGTTCTTTTCGGATTAAGATAAAGTTTGTATGTCGAAGGAAGTTGATGGTTAATCCAATTAATTGAGCCAGTCTCCTGAACAAAGCGATCCTTAAGTAAGTTGTGGTACGTACTTTTAAAAGTGTCTTCTTTTTCTACTCAATTATCAGGCGAGCTTCACAGGTATGCCGCTATTCTAAAACATAAAGTATTCTGTAACTGTATTGTCCACTGTATGAAATACAAAAAATAATCTCTGATCAAAATAAGATATGTCATGACAAACAATCCAGGAAGCATGTATTGTTGGCTAAAGTTCTTTGGCGAATTAACCTTTTATAGAAATGCGCTGTTCTATGTACGATAACACAAGTCAATAATTCCCGCATACTGCACAAGAACTTGACATTTATGACAGGTAGATAAGGTTAGATCTATATTGTTAGTTATTTTAGCAGCGCAAGTGTTACGAACATAAGTATACTCCAGCGACAACAGAACAAGATCCTGAGAGCAATTTCAAAAGTACTATGGTACATAATCTATGACAAAGTTCACGAACACCTTAAAATGAGAACTGTCAAAGAGAAAATCCGGAAACTGGTACTGGAATCTTTCGCCGTTCGAGCTAAACACAAAGAGCGGTTAAGTTGTCATCCGAACGAACTTGCTCGCAACCTCACCATAAATCAGTATGTGTGACGACTAAAACTTCACCAAATTCTAGAGCTATAAGGCAGTTGCACTAGGCAGAAGATGAGTACATGATTCCAATGGGAAGCTACTCCACATGATAGATAGCACCACAGAAAAGATCTTCTTTTTTATCCTTTTCTAATTTTTCTCTCCATAAAACCCTACCTCAGAGTTCAAGGTATAACTTAAATGAAAATATTCGATTTGGTCCAGTCGTCCTCGATTTTTGTGCTTAACAACATATTTTGCCACTCATTTTTATTTATACTCTCATAGATATGCTTTTGGCATATCATATAAGTTCCATTTTACCTAGTTTTAACTGACAGAAATGTTCTTCAACAAAAAAAGGAGTCTGGTAACAAAATAATTTCGCGTTGTAAAATTCAAAACATTCAATGAAAACATTATGTACCTTTATTGGTATGGTAAACATTTTATTAGTAATAGTTTATATAGAGATCTTTCTAACAACTTGGACATCCCTTATGAATATGCGAGAACCAACGTCGGACTCGCAAGCACAACTTATATTAATCTATTCAGAATTCTAATTCCTGCACACATCCAACCGCATTGAATATTCTGCACTTAATAGATTTACTTAGCTATTTATTATGTGTATTGGCGCAAATGTTATTGCGAGATAGCTTCATAGATTTAACACACGAAAACCCGGTGCGAGGTTTTGTTAAAATGACCCGGAATTAAAGCAAAACCAGGCTTTATACCTTCGTGCTTCATAAAATGTGACTAAAATAGAATTGCCATTTTTATTTGAGGAGCTATGTTACAATTGTTATTAATTTTATGATTTTTAGATAATGTCTGATATCTTTTGTGAATATTTGCACATTATCTTTATATATTCCAAGGAGATATCGGAAACACTTGAAACAAAAAACTATCAGGAACAACAATTTTCTTGTTGGAACAGTTTAATGGGCACCGACACCGCAACGAATGTCATTACGATGATCGTTGAAACGCGAACTGATACTAACAACACTTCAAAAATATATCTGCATTTTATTTCGCTTGTATAAGTTCTATTTTAATGAAAAAAATTGTATTTTAAAATAAGTTATTGGCATGATATGGGTTATTAATTTTTAAGTACAAGTTTTAGCCAGGAAATTCTGGAAATTTAATTATAATTTTGTCCCATAAATAAATGCTTAACCCTAAATAGTTTTTGAGTTTATTCATGAGAATAAGTAATATTAGATCAGTTTGTACACCCAATTGATAAGTAACAAATTCTAGATGAATCAAAAACGTATAATTATAATGTGCGTACTAGTATGTCAGAGTTCATATTTATAACGCCATAGACAAGGATTTTACGCTCTAGTGACTATGGATGCGCATAATTCTCTTTTTTACATGAATGGTCTATGCGCATTTGAAATGACACAGGACGCGTATTTGTCACGCGTATTGCACTGCTTATTGTATTCCCCTATTAGAATCGTATAAAACGATTTTGTTAATATAGGAGCCAGTAGGATTAAAAAATATTAAACGAAAAATGTATTCCACGAACTTATCAAAGTCGTCCATAGTGTTAAAATTATAACTTTGTCTACATACTTTATTTGTTGAGCCGTTGTAAATAAAATCTAAATTTAAACTCGCTCTTCAATGGACATAAATACTGTTGATATAAGTTTAAGTTTTGTAAAGAAGTGTAATCAGCTGATAGATCTGGGTTTAGAATAAAATGTTTTATTGATAATGAGATTATTAATACAAAATAGGATAAAAAATATTTAACTTTCAATTTTAATGGTTGCTAATGCTTTAAGTTTCAGTTTTATTTAGTTATATATTTTAAAAATATTGTAAAACTCTTAAACTAATTATTAGGAGAAGCACAAAGCTGTCTCGTATGATTATTGAAGCGATGTCACGACATTTGACACGTGTTTAGTACGATTTAAAAGCCATTGTTATAAATCGGTTTGGGGAGACGCGATTTCGCTATTGTGATTAACAATAAAATTATTGTCATTTGAGAGACAGATTATAAAATAAGTTTTATTGTGATGCGTTTGATTTTGCTCTATGATATAAAGACAGCATTACTTTTTAAATTTCTGCTTATCTCCAAGTGAAGAGGAACTTACAAACAGTTTAGTTGTACTAGAAATCGAATGGTCTCGAATTTGGTTTTCGTAAATAAATATTTAGAAACAATAACACATTTTAAACAGACACGTGAAATCAATTTGTGCATGCAAATCAATTTCACAAAGCTGATTCCTCCGCCACGTGCTAGCTGTCATCTAGTTGCTGTCACTTTTTGACATGGGGCTCACAGGACTCGTACAGTTACTGACAACTGACGAAACGACGCATTCTATTTTTGCGAATCATATTATATTTTATGAGTGTTACAAGCATATACAAATGTGTAAGTAGAATGTTTATTAAATTTTACTTACTGTTCAAAGTCTAAATTATTGTTGGTTGAACATTGCCTAAGGAATCATATTTAACGCGCCACCAGCGATTAAGCCGCAATACTCCACTATTACTAAATTCAGAGTATTGTATATCATATATCTGACAACGACTGACATCAATAGAGGCTGAAACGTCCTTAGCAATACCACCATGACATAATGGCAAAACGTGTAAATATGTGATTCAAGATATTACCTAACTAAAGCCTTCGCTACCTTTCCCATTGCCTCTCGCGCTGTATCAGCGTGTCACCAAGTCTAACGTCAATTTAAGTTCGATTATGCAATATAGCAATAAGTAATAAATTATAACTCGCAGATGCATATAACTAAAGTACGTACTAAACTGTAACATCAGTCAAAGTTACATCCGTTCGTAATATATTACTCATAAAGGCCGGTGTCTTCCTATATTTCCATAAAAGCATACAACATCCCTTTATACGTTAGCCAGCCGACCCATTTAATTACAAAGCTACCTGGTGCAGCCATGTGAGCTGTTCGACACTGTCTTATAAAGACCATCGAGCGTCCACTAACAGATGAATGAGTTAGCTTTGTTCCAATAAAATCGGCTTGAGGTTCATTTTCTCTTTTTAATGAATCGCTGTATCCAGACAATATAGTCAGGAAATAATATGTCTGGGTTTTACTAGACATGAGATACGGCTATAAAAAAGAAGAAAATAAAAAAATTTAACAAATTATAACCGATGTGTGGCCTCGATAATAGATTCATTATGTCTTACGGTATTCAACTGAAGGAATTGAATGTTATATACCCTATATATATTATATACTCTATGTGGTCAATATATTCTTGAAGCCTTGTAGTATGAAACAAATGGTGACTTTCATAAGCATACAAATTATTTGATTTCCTCCAATTCAAATCATTTATATGACTTAAAAGTTGGCGATTAAAAAAAATGGCGGACAGTTTCTTGCCCGCTCTACGCCCTTGACTTGCGAACTGGTAGTAAATGTAAATTAAGAATTAATTTAAAATCTTTTTTGTTGACGTACTTGGTTGAATAAAGTTATTTTGAGTTTGATTTCATTATATAATAATGCTTAAAATTATTAACTTCTTACAGGCATAATGACATTTTTACCAAAAGCTTGCGATTTATTTCGACGTTAGTTAGTTGTTTATTAAGTGGGAAAACCTTTTTAACTGTAGGCAAGCAAATTCTGGAACTTCAGCTATATGTTCACTCTTTATATTTTGCATTATGTAACACTACTGCAGCAAGGTAGCAAGTTATTTACAGAAATTTCTAACAAACAATATGTTGAATATTGCAGTCATGACCCTGACATATTATGATATATGATAGATTAGCAATTTAGGGTAGGTCAGTGATATTACCGACTGCGTCGCGTGACTGAAGGAATAATTTATGAATAACCCAAATTGGAACTGGGTTTGTGTGTTGGGGTGAATAGTATGAAACGTTAACGCCTTATAATTATAAGTTAGCAAAGGTGTTTCGCAACGTTTTAAAATTAATCAATCAATCTTCCTACCTTTTGTACTGTTGCTTTTTTCCTTTTTCCAATTTCTGAGTATGTCATTATAGTTATACTCCACTTCTCAGCTCCTCACAAGGTGTGTCTTGTCCATCTACCACTTGTCCTTTCGAATACTCATTGTTGTCCTGTATCCTTGTTGTGCTCCTAATGTAAATATTTCTAACCTTATATGTTTTGTTTATATTTAGTAAACTACTCTCCGTTGCTCTTTGTCATACATCCAATTTTTTTTGGGTATTGTTAGGGCCCAAGTTTGGCAGCCGTTTTCCAAAACAGGAACAATGCATGTATCGTCTTATATTATCGTATAAAATGTATTTCAAAATTAAAAAAAAACATGTGTAAGCTACACATGATTTACACAAAGTGGAAGTACATCCAACGTAGTCCCTGTGAAATGAAATGTGAATAATGTACTGAACGCAATCCGAATTGTAAATTCCTTCCCGATCATAGTCAAACGTCACGTGAATTCAAATCAGCCTTCTTTTACCTATATTACTCTTAAGCGCAGTTTTCATTTACATCGATTTTTCTCCAAGGTAGCAAGGAGCTCTGTAGCTGATTCTGCAAGTGAAGGTTTTGACTGGGGCTGACTTCACATAGATGAAATGAGTTTGCAACTGATCGATATATATTTACAACATATCGAGCACTTCATGTATATACATACCAACATAGGTAATGAAAACTTAAAGTTTGGCTGTACTTTCGCTATGAAAAATAGAATTTATTGAAATGACATCTCCCAATAAATTCTATCTTTGAAAATTGACCCGGAAAATTTCATGAAGCGATTAAAAAGAAATACTTTTTTACACGATAAATTGCCTGTAAAACTAGCAGTGAATTTCACTGACAAGATAGAGCCTAACATAATAAGCTGAATCCCGACAGCTTATCGTCAAACCAGTCAACCTGTCAGACGTCTCAGCTTCTCAAGTTCAACGCCCTTATCACTAAGAAATAACAAAACTGTTAGGGGTGGTTGGTAATAAATCAAGAACATGTCATAAATACGGCGCACCCCAAGAAGTGTCGCATTTTCCAAGTCATAACGTTAGGCTCTAATGCACTCTCAGTCTTAGGGAAGCTCGCTTGCGGCAGCCCTGAATTCTACGCACTCAATTTAGTTAGAAGTCGTATATTTTAATAATGGAAAGCCATTTTATTGTATTAGATTCGTGTAAAAGGGATGAAAACTTTAAAACAAGTGTTTTAAGAACTAAGAACGAAATACTATAAATCTTTGGTGAAAATCCCGATTTAATAAGAAAATGGAGTTGGTTTATCTTGTGTATTAAAATATCATGCAATTATAAAAGGTTCTTTAAATAATCAGCTTTCAGTGTTATCGGTCTACAAAACTTGCTCTTTTAGTAAAAGTTATATGTATTAAGGAAAAAACAAATATTTTGTTTCCAAAATAACAATAATTAACTGAATTATCAGAATGTCAATTGTCATTAAATACATTTGATATTTTCTAGAGTTCAAACCTTACACAGTTCTCAAAAGCGAGTTCAAATTACATACCTTGTAACCAATCAATTGATAGTTGGTCAAGGTGTAACTTGTATTATTTATACACTATTTATATCAGTGTGTCTACAACATATTTAATTAATTTATTTAAACTGTGTTACATTAAAATCAAAACAAATATACATAAATTGCTAGCGATGCAACTGGCCTTATCACTAACAAGCGGTCTCTTCCAGGCATCCCGAGTAAGAAAAAAAAACTAAAAGAGAAATACTAAGGTGAATCGAGCAAATCAACCAAATAAAATTACAAGAATCACTGAAAAATTATTACCAAACTTACTTATTTTCTTGCAGAGAATATTTTTGTAAACTACGCAAAATATAGTCATTAATCCTAGAAGCCATTTATTTAGCTCTGCAAGTTATCCTCGTTTCATGCACGAACGATGAGGCGTGTAGCTTTATTTAGGATTATAATGCGATGCCATCTACCTTTACGATATTGGTGATTTGAGAAGTCGCCAGCCTGTGAGTAATCCGCCGGGACAGTTGGGGGCAAAAATTCATCCCTCCTAATGCCATGGAAACCAAACAAGCTGAGATCAAACGGTTCATTACTAATGAAGTATTTTAGTAACTAATTTATTGTGTATATTAGTTACATGGAGCCCATGTTGAGGTTTTCTTTCGCAATATTTCGAAATTGTATTAATAGATAACAAAAAATATATATGATATTTTCAATATTTTTAAACCGAGAGTTTATGAGGTACCTATAACGATATTTATACAACTTTTTTATTAAACTGGGCTCATCTGAAGTCAGTGACACTGCCACCCACGACCACAGTGCCATGCTTTGCTCCGAAAGAAGGCTTGTTAGTGCGTGGCGATCCTAAGTTATGTATATGTATATACATTACATGATACTATACATCTTTGTGGTAAATGTGAATAATTATTAAAACATAAAAAGTTTAAAATATATTTATTTAGCCTAAGCAACTAATCGTTAATTAAAACGACTTATTTTTTGGATGTCAATTGTCCGTTATTTGATTGACATTCTAATAAATGGCACAGTCAAGTAGTAATCTTTCCAATTGCTAAATAGAGCGATTATCAACAAGGGGTAGTTTTTTAATTCTATTTGAGCGTTCAAAACAAGGGCCGATCGCCCTTCATTAAATTCGGCCGGGGAATAGTTTTGTCCAATTTTCGATAGCAGTTAAATTCTGAATTCGACTTGGTTCACCAGTACCAATATCCCACAAAAACTGATTTTAATTACCATCGAACCTTTTAGCGACGGGCTAATTACATATAATTTAAATAACGATATTTTTTCCTGACTTCGGCTGGAATTTTCTTTACCTAACCGGTATCGTAAAACCTGGTGATACTTTTCAGAGTATTTGTTCATACAGAGAGTCAATTAAAAAAAACGACTATGCATTCAATACACTTTTCTAATGTTCCACAATCATTTTCTGATGATACAGAGGGTAATGTAAATTGAAGGTGTTGAATGTCAAAAATTTGTCATCAGTCACCGTGACCACGCACGCTGTAAACCACGCGAAACGTCGGAAAAATTAAAAATTATGTAAAATAATTATAACTTTATAATAAATAATACCAGAGAATTTTAAACTTATGTTAACTATTCTCTCGAGGGAAATATTCTGCTGAATATAAAAAAATAAAGTCCTCAAAACTGTTCATTAAAAAAATATTATTTGAGTTTAGTGTACAGATCCCGGGATCCTATATAATTTAAATCAATTTACATTTAAAGAAAACACTTTTTTCCGGATTGATAGCTTCAAGAGAGAATAGTTAACATAAGTTTAAAATTCTCTGGTATTTTGGCTGGTACGTTTGCTTGAACAGTCTAGTCTCAGGAAGTGCCAACTTGAATTGAAAAAAAAATTGTATGGGGATTTACCGATTTACTATAACATCATGCCAGGATCAAATTAAAATGTAGGTCACCGCTATTATATACAATATATAAAATTAAAGGTAAATTTGAGTTAAAAGGTACATAGAGGTATATTGCGCCTATAATTACATTAATTATGCTAATGACCATTACATAAAATAAACGCCGAAATGCTTAATGAAGCTCTTGATAATTTTATGTAGTAATTTCAGTGATGAAATTATCATATATCGGTATTTGTATTGATATTAGGTATGGTTATTATGATTAATTGTTTAACCCAATTTTATTCGGGTATATTTATATTTAATTAATGACGACTTTATTACGCAGCTTTTTAACCTCTCAAAGCTGTTTACAATCAAATAGATACTTGAATCAGGTTGTGCTATATAACTAAACATAGTTCTACGAAATATTGTAATACTAATATACAAGATAAATATTCTTATTATTCCAAAATGTAGATGTATGTCGCCACGCGGATGCAATAATATTATCTTTGCGTCAACGATTCAGCTGAGTTTATTGTTACAAAGCTATTGCAATGAATTAACAAAGTTTTAGCTAATAAATAGACAAAATACCCAAGTAAAATCACAGTTTCCTGTGCTTTCCGGTTAACCAGGTCATCTAATTGGGATGACACCTTATCAGATTATAATTTTTTTAGGTACTACCCTAATAATTGAATAATAAAACAAAAAGAAACGTATTTGCTAAATATTGGGCCTGTAAAGACATCCATAGCTTACAGATGGATTACAGCCAGTAATTTCTTTTTGTAATAATAACGATACCTACTTATTTCCATTGGCCTCCTCATTTTATGAATGAACTCAATTAGAAAATTGCTCGGCGCTCGTGACTCATACGATATTGAACTGGATTAGTCACAAATCAACTCTCCCTTTTCACACTACAATTTGAAATGGATTCACAGATGGGATTCACGTTGTCTTATAAATAAGATACCTAATAAATAAACGCCAAAGAATTTTGAAGTAGAAGAAAGAAAATTCAATTTAAGTTGAATGAACGCATTAAAGTTTTTTTATTAATAAACTAGGTCAGATATAGTAAGAAGTTTTAGTAAGAAAACTTTAAAATAAATAAAAACTACAATACTTCGATTTAATGCTTCAATGTTTTAACATTTTTCTTATTTTGTCGCTCTGAAAAGGTAAAAGTAATAAACAAGGTTACATCAACGAAATTTAAAAAGCCTTTTGATCCTTGCGTTTCGCAGGCTCCAACCGCCAACGTCTGACGCCATTTAGTTCCTCTTTCTGCCGCGTCCTGCCTGAATGCCGCGCGCCGCGTTCTTCGCCGTTTGCGTCAGTTAGCCTCCGCGCTCGTGGAAGTTGGTCGTGTGCAACTCCCTACTTCTCGTCGGATTCAACTGTCGAAACAAGTTAAACTGTATGCGATCTTATAAGAACTTTATTTTATTATTAAACCATCGCGATGGACTTACAAATATCGTCCGCCTCACGTCATATTGTATTTTTTTCATAATGTTAGAAACTTTTGAAGTGAAGTAGTGTATTTTATCTTTGCGAACGTTACGCAGGTGTAACAAAAACTTTGTGCATTGTTTTGTCAAGAGACGTTAACTGTTGAAAAGTCAGAGTTTTAAATTTGACTCTTCTCTTGTTCCTGTTGTAAACCTGTAACGTGTTGAAAAGAGACAAAATGAGGTCCTCTCGTGGAAGGACGACAGGTGTGGCGGCGCTCGCGCTTATGTTGGCAGCACTAACAGGTAACGTACTTTTATTAAGTATTAAATAACCTTAATCGAATAAAAGTGCTCATTCTATCCCATACATTTCTTATAAGATACACATTTCGTACGTTACCTAAACCGGTGCGTCATATCTGATAACATGATAACGAGTTTTATGTTGGTAGTACTATATGTGAATGTAACACGTTTATTTATTGATAAAATGTAAATCTATGAGTCAGTTCACGCTGTTTATATGTTAAGAATTTGTTTCGTATTGATCACGGTTATATATTGTTTTCATTAAAGTTATTTTGAAATGGACTTATCATAATGTCATCGTTGTAATATTTTTTTTTTAAATTAAAACGGTTTTGATATCGTTAACCTGGTTGTACAATTTGAACATAATATAAAAGCGGCCGAAGATTTCTTTTAAATACTTAAAAAATATCATTGTAAAATTGTGATATTTCAAAAAAAAACCGTAAAAATTAGCATAATATGCCTACGTTTCGCATTGACATCTATGACGATACGCAGTACAATTTTCGCGATTTAAAAGAATCCCATATTTAGGCCGTAATAATCATAATTTCTTATTGCAATTGGAATTTAATAGGTACTTGATTAACTACGGATAGATGTTTTGTCGAGTCAATCTGTGCTAAATTACCGTGAAGCGTGCAAGAAACAGTTCATCGGAGTATCTTAGATTTCTCATTACGAATTGCAAACAGTTATCGGCGTTGTGGATTATTGTGAATCACGTATTCGGATTTGCGCAAGTTGAAAGATATGATGTTTAATTGATTTTTGTTTGAAGTAGTAATAAAATAAAATATTACAATTGAAACGCGAAACAAATCGTATTTCTTCTGACTAGATTTGGAGAAACCTTACATGTTATTAAATGAAATCCTTCGGCCGCGTCCGGATGAACGCGAATTCAAAGGTAACAAACTGATTTTTCTACGAATTTTACCCATGATTATGTTTTTCATAACACTGAAATGAAACAATTATTAATAAAGAGGTCGTAAAAGAACTTGGCAACGGACACGAAATCCTCGCGGGCTGATGTTGGCTGGGCCATTAGATTTTGGAGAATGTAGAAAACGGTCATCAATGTAATAATTGTCTCTGGAATTATAATTTGGATTTTATAAAAATTTAATGTTCTCTGTTTATTGAGACTATCCATCAACCAACGCATGGCTGAATCTATTCTAGATTGGATTGTTACAAACGAATAGAAACTCACGTGCACCACGAGGAGAAGCTGTTCCAAGAACTCGTGCTAGTAGTAACAATGGTCTCGCAGTGAACAGAGCAAAAACCATAAACGTGTACAATCCTAGTCCGAGCAGGGCAGGATTGATGCTTTTGAAATGTGGTGTTATGACTACCGTGGGCCGCTAAACGCACCAAACCATCGATCTTTACCAAGCACAATATTAAAACCCGTTTAAAAAATATATGTTTATCATGGAATATAAGATACAGGTTTCACTTATTACACATCATTCAATTTGAAAGGCAGACGTCCCTACTCATCGGCAAAGGGTGTAGGACGAGAGAAAAATCCGGAGTAAAAAAATCCCTGTACTCTTTTAAAATAGCAAATCATCAAACAACACTTATTGTAAAACAAATATCGCAAATTTAATAGAAGTGGCCTGTCTAGCACTAGTCCCAGGCCCGTTTATCAACTAGATATTCGTTAACTTTGTAGTAAGCCTTTTCACACAGCTTTTCTTTAATATATTTCTTAAATTTATTAAAAGGCAAAGATAAAAGAGCCTCTGGAATTTAATTAAAGAAAAGTATCCCTTTTTGCCAAAAAATAATTACCATCTTTAGATAGTCTAGTACGGGGAAATTGGCGCCTGCGTTTGTTCCGAGTATTCAAATCAAATAATTATCAGCTGTATGCCGATGAAGCAGAATTTCGTACTTTGGTCATACAATCGAGTGGACCTCCGCCAACGAGATGGACTGATCAAGTCTAAAACGCGTCGTCCTCAAAATTATACACCGTTGTAAAATAAGCGTAGGACCGAAATTGGTGGAGTAAAATTATATATACTGTATACAGCTGGCCATGATACTCAGACATGAGTTACCGACTTCGAGAGAGAAAACATCTTCAATAAATACATTTCGCCTCAAAGTACTTACTACCTTTCCTTATTAAAACAATAAGGTCATCTCTCTTAAAGATGACTCGTGAAGTTCTTAGAAAACACCACTTTTGAGACTTGGCAGTTCCAGGCACCTTTTCATTGAGTATATAAAAATAATATACATACTTGGTTAGGTATTAAATTCAAATGCTATACAGTGTAGGCATACTAAGGCAGTGTATTGAAGTCGTACATTATGACACATTTATTTAATGTTGTGGAAAGTAAGTTGTCATTTGCGACATATTCTTGGCTTTGACATTTTTAACATACAACATCAATACGTCGATAAATGCCGAATTCAGTTTCAAGACGTCTTAGTACATCGAAATTGAGTCAAGTATTTTTTTTATGTCTCTATAATATAACTACATAGTATCGAATTAAATTATTATTGTTAAGTAATTTTTATTAAAACGGTTTTCTTAATGCATTTATTTTTATTTGTTAAATATTTAACAATATATAAACTATAATATATATTTTTCCTATAAATTCTATCGATGCCTAAGTTTTATTCCTTTCTAGAAAGTAGGACTTCTGATTACGGATTTAATAAACCATGCCATTTGAAGTATGGAGATAGGAACATAGCATGTATCCAGTAATTGTCACAGTTAAGCTTTGAATGTACCACATCCTACATCTACATACATTCCAAACAATTTAGTCGAATTTAACACATCTGTCGTGTCATTAGCCTCGTTGAAGCGCATTACAGAAGTATTAACTGCGAGATTGGCGTAATGGGATATACTGACGGCTCTTCACAAAGTCATGACCAATTCTGATTATGACCTCAAGATTACCAGCATGAAGCTGGTACTTGAAAGTTTCACGGGAGATATACATTATAACGGACTCGCAAAACATTAACAATAATAATAAACCGTTTCTAGAAGTCATTTGGACGTTTACTTGAATATTAATGTTGCTAGGCCTTGTGGCTATTATAATTAAAATTGCCTTCGCCTATGTTGGGCTGTGGGGAGCCGAACGAATGGTCAATCCTCTCTGGGTACGGTGAAATTGAACTGATCGCTTGTGTAGATGTCGGAGACCAAAGCTTATTGTGCCTCAGAAATACCCTGGGATGTTTAAGTCAATTGAATTTATTTTTGTGTTGTGTTTAAAGCTATATGAGACCCATATTGTGTGTTAGACAAATTAAGATCATCGTATAATTCATTTCAGCCTGAATTATTTTTGATGAAGCATTTCTTTTAATATAATAAACTAATAAAGTTTTCGGTGTGAAATTTCAGTTATGGTTTACCACAAAATATATTTCGATTTAACAAAGTGTTTTACCACGTTCACGAAGACAGGTGACGTAGTCGATAATATTAAAAATCGGAAACGACTGCCATCTAATAATATTAGCAATAATTATTTGAAATATATTTCAGTATAACTTTCTAGTTTGAACAATTTCCGTACTACTTACAATTTTAATTGATCTTATATAACGATATTTGTTATAACGTGAGAGGTATTATGATTACAAATAGTTTGTCAGTCATATTATACATGCACGAATGATGTGGAATCCTCACCTCACATGATTATTAGAAAATGATTTCGCTTTAAATTCCATACAATGACGTTGTTATGTCAATTCTACTTAATATTTTTTTTGACAATCGAATAATTTTATATTAGAACCTAAAGCTTTTTAATAGCTTTGTTTAACAACCAAATCGTGCTATGTATAGGTAAACTATATATACTTCTAAACCACTAAGACAAAACAAGTGTCCTGCGGTTATTCATCAAGTTATTCCACTTAATTTTTTTCTTTCATAATTAGATCTATAGGATTAATAACAGCCCAAAGGTAATGGCCATTATTACAGGTCAAAGACCCTGTGATCTATAGATTCATTCGAGTGTAATTCAAATTGTAACAGCTTTCACTCAAGTGCAATCAAAGTGGCTTTATCCAACCGGTTATTTATGTCCAGGAAGTAGCCATCAATAATAGGTATTAGCAGCCTTTGAACGCATCTGTAATAACCACTAATGCTAAATGCGGTGTTTAAGAATATCATTGTTAATGCATGAACAAACTTCATTTATTACCCTTGATATAAATTGTATTAAAACTGAAACAAATTATCATGGTTTCCAACCAAAGATCACTAACTAATTATCTAGTAACTCTTATTCCACTACTAAAATATAATAAGTCGAAGCAGAGTACGTATATGGAAACATACAATCTAAACTTAAACTTACACATAATGTACAATCTAATTTTATTTACTATCAATTTCATGACACACATTGATGATGTTGTATAAAAAATATTATAAACTTCATATGGTTTTAAATTTTAAACTTAGGAAAATTCTCAGTCGGTCGTTAATTAGGCAGTCACGTCTTTTCAAAGGTCAGGTCATATCTGCAATTTCTATGAGATGTAGGCCGGATGAATCACGTTCCATACATCATCTTAACACGTAGACCACTTCTTACGTGACAATATTACTAGCCTATTCAAGTTTTTTACTAAAGATTTATTCGTGCGATATTTTCTGAGTAGAATTTTAACTATACAAATTTAGATGTATATAGTAAATAAATATGCTTCATGATTTTGTGTTGTGTGAATCAGACATTTGAACCCTAATCTAATGTTAAGTTTATTTATATCTCAAAAAACGTTCCGAGTAAGATACCAATACGAGTACTTGTATAGTTTACTGGGTCACTAACATTACCTTTATTTGCTAGACATCGTCATTGATAAGAGATTACAGCGAGTAGTTCCTAAACATGTGATAAGACTACTATGACGATATAGCAACGCAGCAATAATAAATTACCAAAAGTTAGAGTAAATCTCATAAAATTATCGGACGAGATAGAGCCGATGTTAAAGTTTCCATTAGTTTTTACGCCGAGACTTAGCGAAAAATCCGACGTTAGTACTATAATATTTAACTATTCGTACGATGTCTTGACACACTGTCTAATCATTTCCGTAGGATATTGCATTTCTCTAGACAGTTTTTATTAGTTGTTTTTGCTGTCGAACGAGACGGGCGTGGACCGGTTGACAGGAAGTCCTCTGTTGCGAATTTTCTGTGCCATTTCACTGTCGAGGTACCAGTTTTTGTCTGACAGTGAAATATTGGGAAGCAGATCTTCTACTGACAATGAATGCAAATACCACCTACACAATTATAATAGAACTCTAAAAAGATGTTGTTTGAAATAGAGAGTACTAATTTATTTTCATGTTATTTAATTGCAATAAATAAAGTTATTTACAAAGTGCCCGAACCAATTGTAATAACGCTTTCGCCAAACCTGTAATCATTAAAAAGGAATATCACAAAACAGGAAAAAAATATATAATTGTACAAATTTTGCTTTGCACAAACGATTCATTGCATAAATGCAACATTATTTCGTGTTTAAATTCAAACTAGCAGTAGTTGCAGTTGTTCAAATTGAATGAACATTTGTCTGAAACCCACAACATTTATGAAACTTGTGTAAATTATAGTGAACCTATGTAGTACATTGTATATGTTAGAGCATACTTTGAGTAGAACTCGGTGCATGCTAAGACAAACTCTTTGCTAACGTAAAAGTTTTATATACATATTTCAATTGCCTTTCAATATACTAAAATGTTTGTATATAAAATTAGCCTAATATACCTAAATTCTAGCCAAAAATTCAAGAATTATAAGAATAAAAGTATAGAAATGTAACATTAACATTTGTATATATTTTAAAAAGTGAAGTCATTGAGTGGTCACGTGCCTATTGTATAGCCAAAGCCCTTCCAATGTAATGACCATGCACTTATGTCAGTCATGCTTGATTTTGATTATGCCTGGACTATGCTTTATTTTTACCCGTCAAGTGGCTTTGGAAGCGGAAAACTTGAATGCACGAGCTAAATTTAATATTCATAACGCATTTTATTGTCTCAATAGACGATTCAAGTGCAGTTTATTGTGCTGGCTGAGTAATATTGAGCTATAGTGGAATTTGCACCAAAAGCGTTGGCAAAATACTAGGGCTAATTGCCGGATTTCAGAAAACTACGAGTATAAAATCTTACGACCGCACATATATTTTAAAATTGAGTTCAAAGTTTCAAGAATATATAGAATTAAATCTATTTTTGTTTACTCCATACTTTGTAAAAGGCTCCTTGTCGCTCTATATAAAATATGAAACATAAAGCAGAGAATAATTTTCTATTAGGTAACGTTCATAGTATTTAACGGAATTGCGGTGAGTCCAGCCCGGTGTGGCAAACAGACTGTGTCGTCTATGTAAACTGGATTGACGACCGCGCCGTGGACCTTGACGAAACTGCGAAAGAACGCAGGAAACAGAACTTAGTTTTGAATTGGAATCGTTTAAGAGGTTTAATTTTTAGGACGCAGTACATGGAGTGAACCGATATTTCAAATTCTATTTTAAGTTTTTATGTAAAATGACCATGAATCAGTAAACCACGTTTAAACGAAGTTTTACACACACCATGTCAATTTGTTTGATAGCAGAAATAACTCGCTTCTCCAATTACCACACAATACAGATTTCAATAACTGAAAACAGCGAATAAATTAATTTCCCTCATTAAGAATGGATCAGTTGATAGAATTAACTTTACATCCAATCAACAAAACTTTTGTGGTTTTATTTACTTTAAACTCGTTGTACATAAAAATGACGTGTTTTAAAAGAAGTAGAGTTCTTAACAAAAGTAGAGACACAATAATACATGATACTGTATTTGCATTAATATCAAAAGTAATTTAGGACGACTAGATATACGCTCTAACATAAACTATAATTTTTGGACATACGAACAGGTGTGTGTAGTTAATGACCGTTTTAAACGAGATTAATTATTCAAAACAAATGACTATTTGTATTGTACTCTATAACAAATGTGTGCATCCCCCCATTTAACAGATTCGAAAACTGTAATCTATCCGTTGACTAAAAAGTTAATACCTAAAAGTTGCGGCAATTTTTCAAGCGTCATTTGTCACACGTAAAACCCAGTGACAGCAACACATTTATACACTTCAATGTGCTTTTAATATACGGTAGATATCGGTGTTGATATTTTTGAGGCTAAATGATGGACGAGAAAGTTGAGATGGTCTTCTCAGCAAATATGAAAGATTGCATATCATCCATAATTCTCTCTCAGCTTTGCTGCGCCATGGTTGTGAGAATATAACGTATTAACAACGCCTTAAATTAATCAATAAAAAAACAAAAAAAAATTAGAACGCCTGTATTCGAGTACTTCATGAGGATTACATTAAGTCTACGTCATGATGTATAACATACACCTCCGACGGAGTGAAAGCCTCTTCTAAATTCTTGTCTCTCACCCTTGCTACCATTTACCAATCCTTCCGCGCTATCCCAGGTTTCTGGTGGGACACTCTTTTGTCCATTACACTGGGCCATTCCAACTAAGGGTCTTTTTGGGGACCCATCTGTTATCATAATCGCGGGCAATGTGACCGGCATATTTAATATATATATATATATATACTCTATAAATGACTAAAGAGTTTTAAGAGTAACTTATCAAAATTCATTATTCAACGCAAATATCATGAAACCATTCTTAAATACAATTTTGCTCTGCAAATACAGACAGTTAGCAAAAACACGAGAAATGTAACATTGTTTTTCCCAGGGTGCGATGAATTTCATTGTGGAAGCACTTTCTCACTATTGTTCTTGATGTAATTGTAGTTTGCTAATGATTTTATGCGATGTGTGCACTAGATGTACTTTTTACGGTCATTGTGCTTTTAATTTACCTTATTTTTAAATTAAAATGAGTTTATTAAGTGCTATAGTTGAAGATTTAGCGTACTATTGCGCACTTGGACATTGAACTTACCAATGTTCACGAATCTTATTTTTTTTATTTCTTGGAAAAGAACCGTTTGTCTCTTATTTCTTTCACATGTGAGAAAGAGTAAGACATCACGGAGTATTACAATCTAGCTTAACTTGAGACTAATAAGTAATTTAACTCTAACTTAATTTGCTAAAAAGGATTTTTAACATGAGGAAGTGTCCAATAACACTAATTACAGTCTCTATTAAAGGAAAGACACTCTGTTCTTTTGTTCTATTTTTTGTGTTTGCAAACTATATAAAAAAGAAAAAAAAATCAAAGGAGAAACTGATGACTGCCAATTTTTTAGTTAGGTTTAAACTGTCTTCCTCTTGTGTTGTGTCATACCAAATAATGAGTTGCAGCTCATCTTTATATAAGAAGCACTGTAAAGCTGAGTCCAGTTGCTTATTTATATTATGCAACGGTTTTCTGTTCCCATAGACAAAGCTTGTTAACTTATACTGCAGTACATATACTCGACTAAGCACATAACATATTTATGGTCTTCATAAAGTAGCATTTCTCAGGCTGCATTCGTAGAAAGTGCGGCTTACGCTGACTTATCTTTTGATAAGTTAGATAAGCCGGCCTGACCTCCATTGGACGTGAATATACTAAGATATGCATTTTTACTTACCTTTAACACGTACTTACGGTTTTTAAAGTAGCTGTTAAGAGGTTTGCTGTACTATTTTCCATTTCAAAAAATTTGTAAGAATCGCTCTCGCTTTGTTTGCTGTAATTTTCCTAGTTCCAAGTTTCCTTCTAGGATTCCAGTGACCGTTTTCCTATTTGGAAGCATTATCATTATTAAATAATTAAAATAAATCAGTGGCGCTACAATCTTTTAATGATTAAGCCTCAGATTTAGCCAAATAGCCAAGTAGGTATTCATCCTCATGTTCTGACACACGCCGTCGACATTTTGGGTATAAGGCAAGCCGGTTTCCTCACGTTATTTTCCTTCACTGCTTGAGCGAATGTTAAATGCGCACATAGACAGAAAGTGCATTGATTCACAGCCGGGGATCGAACCTACGACCTCAGGGTTTAAACTTAATTACATTACCAAATCGAATCTATTAAATTTCGAAGTATTCCATTAAAAACTGTGTGCATTTAAAAGTAACCGACTCCGTCATTACAATATGCACAATTAATATCATTAACGATTCATTAGCTTGGCGCGTGGGTTATTTTGGTCCATAAGTGGAGCGATAAAGGAAACCGACCACCGATTTCAAATGAAGGATCGTATAATTGAGTTTTAACATTAAGGTCATGACTTGTCATGAGCAGAGCGGTAAGAATCATTAGTCGTAACGTATAGAGGTATGAAATTCCATAGTTAACGACGGACAACCGAGCATTTATTAAGCAATATATTGGGCACATCGATATACAAGCTGCAACTATGACACGATTCTAGATAAACTTAGATTTGTTGCGATGTATTTTTAGAAATGAAAAAGTTATACTATCAAAAACGTTACAATGTTATAATTCTTAAATTGAATAAATGATACCGTGTTTTATATAATGGTAAATATAGGGTTCTAATTTTATCTACAACGTTATAGGATGTCGAAAATGGCTTGAACTGCTTCGAGAAAAGGATGGTACGCCCGTGAACTCGGCGGATGGAACAAACAACACATTACACATACACTTCAAGGAATTTATCGATCCCTTGTAGTGTATATCGTTCTCTCAATAATATTCTAAATTATGACCAGTAAAAATCGCGCTTAATTCAAACACCCGGACTGATAATTTTCCCGCTATCGCTTATATCGCGTCCAACGTTTGCGGTTTGAGCTTTACCGTAGCCGAACATACTTAAAATAGCTTTTGAATGCACTTATCGGCCAGATACGAAAGATTAAAGGTACTTTGGAAAGGCTATTGCTTCCTTTAGTCATACATCAAAGACTCGAAAATAGCGGGTACACGAATTCCTATATTTTGTACATATAAACGACTTTACATGTTCAAGAGAGAATTATTCATGTATTGTTGCTTATATAAGTTGAAGTTTTAAGACGAGCTTTAACACAGAAAGTAGATGATTTTTATTATATCGTGATTATTTCGTATTGGTATTTAGAATTATTAATAGAAATAAAATTAAGACCTATGTCAAAAAATAATGTTTTATTGAAATGCTTGTATTATAAGGTTCATATTACCAACGAATAAAGTGAAAAGTTGACTAACTATAACTATGTCATATCATACCCTATATATCATTAACTTGTCTATTTTTATTAAAATACGAAGGTCCAATTATATTAAAACATTAACAAGTGCACTAAGAAAAAAAAAGTCTCGCGTTTTAAATGAATTTTTAAAGCGCTTAAATAATGCAATCGATGGCTGATCGCTATGTAAATGGCTTTTAGAGCTTTGAAATAAAAAGCGTGCAAATTGAATTGTAATCACGAGTGTTCATTGTTTAGGTAAGCTGCAATGCGGCGCTTATGCAAAATAGTGTAAAGTCAATCAAATTTGAAGCTGTTTTGTATAATTGTCCAATAATGGGTGATCTATATTAGGTATTTAATCTGATGGACAGATAAGGAAGAGCTTCTGTCTGTACCTAATTAAAAGTATTAATTTTACAAAACCAAGAGATCTATGTGGTCCGTGATAAACACACATGTGGGCTAATTTTTAAATTTAAACTGAATGTAAAAAAAAGTGGATTACCAAATATTTGTATCGTATCATACCTACAGGTTTTATTGAGCCCGAAACAAAATGAACACAGAAAGTTTACAGAATGTACAATAATATCTTGTTAAATTATTGTAACTATGTTACTGCATTTAATTTAAACTTATAATAACTGTTAAACATAATATCAGAAGGTTGAACTAACTGGCTTCACTCTGGTTATTTTGATAGAAACTGCTTGAACTAAACCATGTTATGCTCGAAACGTTCATTACAAGCCACAAGGTAGTAATAATTAACTAACTTTGCGTTTGTTGCTTGCTTCGCGTTGCACTAATCTATATTAATACTATATATCATCGACTAACAATTTTCAAATGTAAAGGTATTTTATGTTTAATAACAAAATACGGGGCAAATGTTTTTCTCTTAAAGTATATAATATAAATAAATAATCCAGTGGTGGCCCCAGATTCCAGGGTTTAAATAAAAAAAAAATGGCGATCAGCCTTGTTCCACGATGTTTGCTAAACTAGTGCTAATTGTGCACATATAAAAGGTCGATGCTTAGTCACTAGTCGAACACTGCCGTAGATACTACCCTTATTTTTGGCATTCAAGTGGCCTCAGATCCTGCAAGGAAAGGTCTTCGCATCGAAATAATTTCAAGAAAAAGCAGCATAAGTCAAACAATTGATACTTGTAGACCTTGCGCCTAATACCACCACCTTTAGACCCTGTATTGCGTTCGAATGCTCCACCACAATGTTTGTACTGTAAATGTTTGTGGAAGATTGAGGATGTGTGTTATCTATCCCCCACTTCGCACTTTGCCAGCCGAGTGGATGGTTCACACCACCGAAAGATTTTTACTCTACTGAGTTTAACTTATCCCTAAGTTGAATGACAATAGGTGCTGACGATGTTATTATTGTTAATAAACAATTTTAAAAGTTGTTGAAAAAAGTGTAATTTATTTTATTGACGACAGGTTTAAAAAGGATTGTGGCGATAAACTCGCTACAATTGAAGCGTTGAAAGGTTGTTAGATTTGAAACGGTTTAGCTGTGAAACGAAGCACGTCCGAAAATCTAGTGGATTGATGAATTGCTTGCCAAACCTTGGTAGGATGGCAGTTTTAATGCTTTTAAAAATGGTTCGTCTATTTTTTAACAAGTCAATCAAATGTAAATTAATATTACACATTGTGAACTCACTAAAATAGTATTTTGGCATTAAAACTAATTGTGATTGTGAATATGGAAATATTATACTTTTAGTCTAATAAGGCACCGAGACAGGAATAATGTTCCATTCACTTCTAAAGCAGAATAAATAGGTAAATATCATGTTTTATCATAGTAGCGTGTTAGTCTCGTGGTTTAGGTGATTCTTTGGTCGTAAGTTTGTACCCCGGCTAAGTTAAAAAGTAAATGACTTGACTCTGTGAGGTGGACCCACTACGTGACGAAGAAAAATGAATAATGAATCCGATAAGGGAATCTGGAGCCAAAACCAATAAGGTCGATATTTATGTATTCGTTATGCTTGTAACATTAATCATACTGTATAAAATAATACAGAATTTAAGTGCTTCAATATCAATAAGTTGGTACATCGAAAAGTGTTTCTAGACTCAATTATTTGCAAACCTTATAGCTCCTTTGACGTCATCAAATAAAGGCCATTCTGGACTCTTGCCAGATGATAAGCTCGACCTAACTCACCCTGAACGAGGTTAATGACCTCTTCAGCGATCTGCGATTTACAATACTGTAACAATAATATTTGATCAATAGAGTGAATCACGATGAAAATCTGAAATGTTTCATATTGTTTTGTTTAGTTGAAGAATTGTTGATTGATTCGATTGATTAACATTCGGTAACTCATTTAAAGTGTCCGCAAGTTAAGCGTAATATCAACAAAATACATAAGTTATTCAACCATATAACTATATATCAAAGTTTAAGTATATTAAAAGATCAAAACACTCAGAAAAATTACATAAATGTTGGGGGTATTCTGGCGTAAGGGTTAATAACTGATACCATTCTTAGCATAAGTGTCGACGAGGTGCGTTACCAGGTTGCCGTTGGTATTTTGAGACAGCTGAAGATGAACCAGCCAACCAAAATCTACAACTTGAGAGCTGTAATTGGAGTTGGAGCAACGTAGCATGCCTAAATTAATGTACCCTGTAATATTATATGTTGGCTTAGGGGTTAAGGTGGCACCCTGAGATGGTGTTTTCTAATCCTGGCTGTGCACCAATAGATTTTCCTTTAAGCGCAATTATCATTTGCTAGTTCGGTATATGAATACCGTAAGTGGACACATATACTGCCCAAATTATAGGATATTATTCTCATAACATAACCAAATAATGTTAAACTGAAAGTAATAAAGCTCAATGCACTTATGGGGTCGTCGAGTTACGCACTGCTTAATTAGACCTCGTTAACGATATGCGTTACATCCTTTTGTTACTTATTACTATAACGGTATTTAACTGAGTTTTAATGAATATTTAAGAATACATAATAGTATAGAAATACTATAGTTTTAAATGTGTGATAGTGATTGTAAAATTGTATAGATATTTTTACAGTTTTAATTAACTATAATCATTTGTATTTAATTTAAAAAAAGATTAAACCGTTTCTTTTGATTTTACTAAGTGTATTGTTATTAGTTTTCCAAGCAATAAAGGGACAATAATGTTAATAGAAATAATGTTTTCGTAGAACTTCTACAATGCTTCAACAGCTTTTCTGTAAATGTTTTAAACAAATTTATAACAGTAAATTTTATAAAGAGTTTCGTTTGATTAATGAGTATTATGAAAAATCCAAATTCTTAAAACGCATATTTTTTTTAAACCAGGTACAAAACCTAACCACACATAATCCGATTTTAATAACACAAGGTTTCATTATATTAATGCAACTATACATAGAATCATTTACGACGTGAGAATGTACACAGAGTAACAGTCTTAAAATGCTTATTAAAACAATGGTCCAACCAAATATTAACAGTGAGTCAGCTAATAAGTGGGTATTATTGACATTAACGAGTGCACCATCCGGCGGGAAGCGGTGTGGATGACATATCAAGTTACTTCTAAATAAATATAGGGGACAATTGGGGCTGAGGAAGCATTGATTAGGAAACTGATGAAAGAAACGGGAAAGCGAAAGTTTATTATAGTACACTTTTGAGCTAAGATATACTCAACGTTATACGCTGTGATTCCCCTATTTTTAATTCTCCGCGGTAGTCCTAGCGAGTGCGGTAAGCCCGTGTGGTTGTGGAATGTCCTGAATGCGGTTCGTGCTTGGCCACAGACCGCATCTTTAGCACACATGGCCAAACTACTGTGTAGTTACCGCTTACTTTCTGAAACTATTTTGGTCTGGTCGTTATAATTAATCCAACAACCTAGTTTCCTGTTAATTTCTGTTTTGGCGATATATAGATAACTTAAAACCTATGTTTTAAATTGTAAAATATTTTCTTACCCCACAGACTGCGCTCGCTGGCAAATTTTCTTTTCGCGGATTTCAGCACCCTTCTTACGATTTCATCTAATTAAGTGCTATTAAGTCTTAGTGCTTTAGAACTATAGGAGGAGCAGATGTTTCCCTAATTGTAACGATTACACCTGCTGCATACTCCAGCTAAGCTGCTAATGAGGCATTTTATTGTTCTATACTGTCCGGCGCTTCTAATAGAACTAATTGCTACAGTAGCTTTTGCGTTGAGCAACTTAATAACGGGAAATAACACAGAAAGCGTTCATAGTAATAAATTGTTAGCTTAAAAAAACTCCACGAATAAATGCCTTTTTAAATCCTAAGCTAATATCGTTTTAGTTGGCGATAGTGTGAATATTAAAACTATAAAATACTGTGTACCCAAATTGATACAATACAAAGTCAACAAAGTACTGAAACAAATAAACACATCTCACAACAAACGAACAAACAAGTTTTCCTGTGACAAAAAAAATCCCCACAAAACACTGTAATTGCTATACCCAATATTATCACGCCTAATCACGCGTCTAAGACATCTAAGAAAACAAAAGAACTGGCACAAAGGCTGTCCCCTTAAGAAACCTCCATTGATGTATTGTATTCATCGCCGTCCCCATAAGGCTTTGGCTTAGCCAAGGGGAATTTCGTACGCTCCTTTAATTTACCGTTTTTATTCCCTTCATGTGACCATTGTCTTTAACCGCTCGCCATGAATTATGTGCATCAATTTTTGTCTTTTGTTTTGTGAGCGCTTCGATCCATATTCAGAGGTCAGTTTTTATTGTAACGTGAATCTTGAATTATGGCACAGTGCTTACGAAAAACACTTGTGGATTCATGCACGTCAATCGCCCTTTCATCTTGATATTCCCTATCTATTATATATCTCTGACCTGGAAATGTTGATGATGATGAATGTTGGAATGAATGGTCATCGCATTCTTATAGCTTCTACGACTTTACCTTTATTGTATCGGTTTTAAACGGTTGCCCAACAGAATGGTCATTACACAACAAGTCATTGCCCTCAGTTAATTCAATACTTAAGCTTACACGCCTACAGGGTCAATCTTAAAATAGTAAATTGTGTTTGATATCAGTTTTCATACTTGAGAACTTGACCGCTCGTAACTTGATCTTAACAAGATGCAGCATCTCTATACATAATCAACAATTACTCTGTTGTATCGAACTACTTATATGGATAATCAAGTGTACATGGAACGAAATTTTCAATTTAAGAACAAATTAATGTGTATATAAAATATCTGAGATCTGTATCACTATCGCTATGTTCAAAATAATACAACTTCCTTGGATTCAAAACCAATTTAAAAAGTATTTAACGAAATCTTTATACGAACTTTCAAGAATTCCTGGCCGTCTATTGCCGTTTATTGTCCCCGTCGACCTCAAAACTATCCAATAATCTGAACGAAATGCGGAACGCCATAAATGACGAATGTAAAAGAATGCTTTATGGCTTTACCTTTGTACGGTTAGTAACTTTTTATTTAATAAACTTTTCTTATAACTCATAATTTCGCAAAGAATGTGCGCAGATAAAAATAGACTAGACTTGAATACAAACCGGAGCTATGTTTTCTTTTTTTTGAAATGCCACAGCTCGCTTTAAATCTGTTTACGGCCAGTATTATAGACTTTTTTTTATCTCCGGCATTTTTGTTAACAATTGTTCAAGGCGAGCGTGAAAATTCTAAAGGATTTTAATTTTCGGTTTTAAAATTTCGAGATTTACGTCTGACGAAGTATTCACAGTGTAAGTTTAAAATGTTTCTTTCGATGTGGAGATAGTGGAAGTTGGCTGGCTTCACTCCAAATAGTTTTTTATTTATTTTTTTATGACTAGGGTATGCCATTCAACACAAGGTAAGGTTTGAAGTGTTTTAAGTGGTTAATGTTTAAGTGAAAAAAGTCAGACGTAACTTCACGAGCCTTGAGTTTGTTTATTTAATTATGAATTATGGAAAATAATCAATTAAAATATTCATATATCTTTGTTTGTTATTAATCACGCAAGAACAATAGTCACAAGCAATAGTTTTAATATCTTACCGGTCATATTACCGACAATAATACTAGAATTTTTATTAAATCTTTTACTGTAACAGCGTTCGATTGTTGGCATTTTACTTTTATTTTACGGATACGATGTTTGACTTTGTATTAGTATTATTTGAAACGGTTAGTGCTACAGGCTATTTGTGTAAGCTAAAAGGCATTTCTCATATGATGGTTAGCGTTTAGACTTATAAAATAGTTTCAATCTACATATCTGTATAGTTTTGTAATGGAAATTAATCAGTAAATATTTCTATGGTGTTTATTACTATACAATAATAAAACTTTCTGATAAATGTATTTAAAAACGTGTGAATATTTATTTCAATTTGATATATCAATGTGAATGCCTACAATTTCTTTCGTCCGTTTCTCCAGCAGAATAATATAATGTTATTGCTCATGAGAATATCACACATTTAAATAACACTTCTTTAACAGATATTAAAGTGAATTTAATATATTATATTTTGAACTCATGTTTAGAGCGCTTTTCATATCTTGAATCATCAGAGTTTCTAATATCTTTACCGAACAAGTATATATATTTTTAATTATTCGCTGTATATATAAGGTGAATGTGTAAAAAATGTTACATGTGCAGACAGAAAACTGCCATCTACCAATACTCGATTTGAAATTTACATATTTCGCGTAAAAATATTTTCCAGCCAGCTTGCATTTCTCAACGCCATAACGATCTGAGCACGGAAGCGCTCCCAAGTGCCTCTACAGCAGTCAAGCGCCAACTGACCTCAAACTTATTTTGCAGGTGTCAGACATTACATAATTGTCTTTATAAATAGCAATTATTCACCTACAATATGAAAACGTCCGAGTAGCTCGTTAAATAGAATAATGTAAAAAAAATATTGAGTATGTTCACAATTCCTGCATGATCGGAACGATTTACTTATTTCAATGTAATTAAAGCTTTAGTGGACGGCGGTTTTACATATGTAAGATTGAGAATCATTTTTAATTATAATAACAATAATTATGAATAATATTTTTCATAATTAATCAGCGTGGACCTTCGATTTCTGTATCTGTATTATGATCATTTGTCTCATAGGCAAGTAGGTTATTAGCCTCCTGTGTTTGACACACGCCGTCGACTTTTTGCTTCTAAGGCAAGCGTTCACGATGTTTTCTTTCACCGTTCGATTTGTAAATGCGCACATAGAAAGGCCATTCGTCCACAGCCGAGGCTCAAACCTACGACCTCAGGGATGAGAGTCACACGCTGAAGCTGCTAGAGCAACACTGCTCTTTAATTATATTTTTATAAGTAAATATATGTATAAAATTTTGATTCTTTTTATCATATTGCCACATACTGCTACTACGACTCCGTTGCATATTTTATGTTCTGTTTAATACGATAACACTTTACAAAATTTACATAAATTTAATAAATGCAATTAAAATTGTCGAGCTGACATACTCACGCCTCAATTTAACATATACTCCGAAGTATCAATTGTCTTAGCCACCCACTGCGCTCATAAATTAATGTAATAAACGACTAGAAGAGTGGAATAATAATACATCCTTATATTAATTTTATAGCCAGACTGTATTCTTAATTAATCGTTATAATTTTATCGGCCTTGTTAAACACGAGTCTTGGAATTTTGAATTGGATAATTTCGACTCGATTTTTGTGATTTATATATAACAATTAGTAGTACTAGATAAGGTCAAGTTAGGTAAAATTCTCTTCTAAATGTATGATATGATACGTTTAACTTCATATTAACTAATAATAAAAAATACTGGTTCCGATAACGAACGTGTTGAATAACTATGAAAGCTATAACTCAAAGTTGAATATAATAACTTCCTGTCTCCACTCTCCGATGGATACGCTCACAGCTATTGCATTGTTCCTGTGCTTGACACTTTAATTATAAACGGAACTAACGCCGAACCACTAACATCTCGGGTATATCCAGGAACGCTCGTCATTCCATATAAATAATAAGCGCCTGTGGCTCGCTAAAATTAATTAATTGTAATAGACTAGCATCCGCCTGCGTGGATTATTCTAACAGTTTATTCAATATACAATAATCTGTTTAGTAAATAGGGTTTTTGGAGTTCATACAAACAGAAGCAGCCTACATTATATAATTTATAAGGTTATAACCATGGCATAAACAATCTCAGTCGGCTTCCAGAACGATTATTACAATAAAACCATTCAAATAATTGATTTTTGTTTGTTACAGGTAAATTTAAAACAACTAGATTTTGAAAACCGGCAAAAGCTTCGAGGCACCACATAACAGGTCAGGAATCAAGAAGAGAAGATGAAAATCGAATTAGAACAGAACAGCTCTAGCAAGCAGATTTACCATTTATAGCATTTGTTAGTTCTTGAAGGCATTAAAACGTTAAACCTTAAACAAAGTTTTAAACCAATAATAGGGCACAATCCCATTTTCTCGCTAAAGGAAATTTCGCTGACTTTTACTCGAGTGCTTCGGGTTTTATAAGTCACTTTATAAATAGCTTCTTTGATGAATGCTTTCCGGCGAAGAGCAAAATTAATTTCTCTATTCGATTTAATATTTTCCTAACGTACATGTTTCCTTTAATGGATATTTTTAATAAATCTTGGTAACATAAAAATATATTATGTTATGACATTATAAATAGAGTTATTCTCGCATCGTAACTATTTTTACTATATCAAAATCTATAAGCTACAGATTAAATACATAACTCTTATAACTCAATTTAAGTATTATTACAGTATATTTCTAAATCTTGTAAATATTTTAACTATACTCAATTACACAAAAAGTTCTGCATAATTTCCCACGTTTCTTTCGCTAATTATTTTCTTATGCAAGTTGAAGTTACGTATTGAATCTCGCAAAAAGCTAATTAAACTGAAATTCCATTGTAAGTGATTATGGATCTTAATCATTTCTTTGCAGCACCATTACATTGGGTTAAGATACAATCTTAATTTTTATATCAAAATATTTAATTACCTAAATGCTGTCATTTAAATTGCATTCGCATCGCCAAAAATCTAACAACAGCTTACACACACACAAGCAAACCATGTATAGGTATTATTGTGGCATTGACTTGTAGAAAGTTCTTGAGATTCTTTTCAATGTAGGTTTCTATACTATTATTATATAGAGGAAACATTTGTTGATGTTTGTAATGTTTTCACAGAAAAACTACTGGACCGATTTCAAAAAATATTTCACCATTAGAAAGCTGCATCTTCACTGACTGACATAGGCTATATTTAATTTATTATTGAGACACTGAAGTTCTAAAAAAAATCTCTTGAATATGTTTTATAGAAGATTTTTTTTTTATAATAATCAAGCTTAAAAATTCCTGGACTTATTATAAAAATTATTTCATTACCTACTTGTTTATCATGAATTTTTCAATAGTTGTACAATTTTTACATTTACTAATGCCGAACATTCCACGGCAATGATGTTACGGAATTAAAAATGTATTCGATATAAAAAAACTTTTATATTATCAAAAATATATCTTTAGCCGACTTGTGGACTTTCCATTAACACGAGATCGGTATCGACGCGAGTGAATCCGAAGGGGACTAGCAATGCTAGTCTTTCATGGATAGCTAGAATATTAGTTGTTGAATATTTGTAATTATACAAATATTATGATACTTTTATTAAAAGTATCATCCAGGTTTCAAGTAGGTATGATATGAATTGTTTTAAAATGCATATATTCGCAGCCTCACTACCATATTTAACCTATTTCATAAATTAAGTTTCCAGTTAATCCAGCGTATAGCGCATGTAAGTGTTCTTGATGTGGAATTTTTATCACAAGTGGCTTGATGGAAGACGGGCCCCGCATGAATTATGCACGTGGAACATTAAAAGCTATTGTCTGGCTGGAGATAGGTCGATCACCTCCTATTTACCGTTGATTGCACTTTATTCTGTAGTTTCTGAACCATTTTACGCCGCGTGCCATCCTGGCGACTTTTCATAGGTTTTATCTCTTTTTCCTTTAATGTCAAATGATTCATTAACAATCAAAATGATAACTATTGGTATCTTCATGAAAAATACTAATCGTAATTGTTATTCCTATTAGTTTTGTGTACAATACGTCAGCTACCTAAGCCTAAGAAGCTAACACGATCGAGTTGTGTTAGTATTATGAAATAACACCAATATAGTAATGTGAAAAGATGATAAAAACTGCCAACCGAGATTTGTATGTGTAAATTATACCCTCCTCTTCATACTATTGTTGTTTCTATACTTATGCTAATAAGTATATAGTTTTATAAATCTATTAAAAAAATACATTCAACTAGTTATCGTAAAGTGCTTAAATACAACAGATTTATATAACAATGGTTTTATTAACTTAACTCGACAAGCATTATTGTATTCTATTTTTACAATAGTCTATCTATAATAGTCGAACTTAAGATACTTCGAAGTTTGGCTCGGATAAAAATCACGCGAAAACCGTATATGCGATCACAACCGTGCACCGGATATCGTTAATATTTATTTCTTGTTAAAGCGATACGAGTATTGCATTAAATATGAAATCCACGTACAGACCGATATTATAAGAATCGGTACGTCTACTAATGTAGTTTGTTTACTTTAGATTCTGTCCCGTATTCCGATATTTATGATGCTCATACGGCACTAAACTTTTATAGCCATACGTTAAAATTGTATCACTGTAGATATTTTAAAACTGATATAAAACCCTCCTACATATTACGTGGCTTTATTAGATATATTTATAAATTTCTGTAGTCTTTATGATTAAAGCTATATGCCATGAATCCATAACAGCCGCTTCTATGCCAAGCCCTCACGTCGAGCACCAATTAATAGTTTTATTATTGCAGAATCATGCACCTTCTTTAAGGATCATCGAGCCCATTTTACGTTGTTTTACAAAGCCTTTCAGCATCGAGCGACCCTAATCCAATCTGAGTACTGACCACATCATTAATTTTCTACGATATCTCACCCTCAAAAAGCGCGAACTATTTATATTTCCCTCCAACAAAGCCTATAAATAAAGGCTTGGTCCCAGGGGATACATTGCTGCCTTTGATACAGCCCCCTTGTTTTGGTGCGGACTTACATTCCTATATCATTACCTGTCTTGGAGTTGTCAGATACATGCATTGTATCCGCGTGCCCCTAAGTGCTTTAATTGTAAGAGATGCTTCGTGAAAGGAGTGTTTATATCTAATTGATATTGTTTGGACTTATGACAACCTTTAGTTCAATTGACTGGACTTTTTCGAGATCTTAGAGAAGACTTTTACGGATTTTAAAACGCCGTTATTGATCCAGGTTGAAGCATGTTTTCACACCCTACATAGAATATCCAGATAAGATCGGGGTTCCTCTTCTGCTAACAGTGAGCTGAGGGTTGGCACAGTCTTACTTGTTCCGTTTTATTTCTGTTCTAGTTTGTTGAAGTTTAACAAACCTTGTCAGTTGTTGATTTTATCAAATAATGTTGAATGGTGTTAATTTCGTTAATACACACAGAAACAGACTAATTTTGAATAAGTTATATAATTACGTTATCTGTGGAACAATTTAAATGATGTTCTTCGTTCGTTTTAACATTATATTTCTCAACGTTAACATAGGAATTCTTTTCGTAAAATTGTTACTAGATTGAATTGGCGCAAGCCATTAAATGAATCATAGAAATGATGACATACTCGAAGTCAGCAATCTGCCATTCTCTTACATTGTCATTTTTTGACAGTTCTTACTTGTCACTTGGGCTGAAATATCAGGGTATATGTCAATTTCAAATTGGATTAAGCCTCACCTCTTAATACCTCTTTCCCCAGTTCAATAGAGTGACCAAGTATGTATTTTTTTTCATAGTTTATATTTTGATTACAAAAACTTTAAATAAATTTAACCACTTCAACATCTGTCGACACTATATATTTTGCTCGGCTCTGAATAGTCTCGCCAATATCTCCGTATCTTGCAAATTGTCTACAATCTACATCTTGAGACTCGACACAACTAATTTAAGTGCAATTTACTCCGGGCCTTATGTCAGTACGAGCTTGTTAGATATTCGTATGAATGTTGTGTTGATTTGCATATTAACAAAATATTAGGCATATTAAATCTAACGTGGAAATTCCATGTACTCTTCCTTTAGTTAAAGTAAAATTAATATAGTTTCTACGAACCGATTTCTTTCTAGTCCAATTCCTGTTTAATGAATGTAGTACTAATTGTCATATTTGTAAAACAATAAAGTAAAAAAAATGTCCTAAGCTAAATTAATATATATACCTGAACTTAACACAATTTTAATTAAAATATCAGCTCACAAAAAGCTCCACAGGCTTGCATCCTGTCATCTGCAGCTTCGTTGAAATAGTTCTTTATCAACCAGTAGCTACCACTCTAAAGATGCTTCACTAAAGAACACTTACTATACAGATAATAATTTTAAAAATAGAACAAGTGGTTTAAGCGTTTGAGAGATTAGAAAAATTGTCTATGAAAAATATGTATGTGAAGCAAATACTGATCTATTCACAAAAATTCATCGTTTGTTGAACCACGAATTTGCGAGCGAAACCCGTTGCTAATAAAATATTTACTCTGTTATTACGACTGTGTATAGAATAGATACATAAAAAAACCCCAATAAAGTTTAGAACTCAATTTACTAGAAATGTCACATTTCGTTTTAGGCTTAATAGACATTGTTAAAATTTGAATCAGAATTACAAAGCTACATTCAACACTACAAATGAAATGCAGAGTTCGGTCTATATCATTAAATTTAAATGTTTCGAAACAAACATTCAACTACGAAGTTTGTAGATCGCAGTATCGGCCGCAGTGAATCGTTTAACTTATAAAGTGCATTTATTAAAACAACTTGGCTCATTAAGATGTCTATATTTACTTTACTATGCTATAAAAGGGTTGTTAATATTCTTGATGGCTTCAGGTGTTTTTTTTATCACATCTGTTATTGATATAAGATAAAAGTTTGGCTTCGCCTTAGGATGGCCTAAAAAATCAAGTTGTATAAAACCTGTTTATAAATAGATTAAAATTAGGTTTAGGTAATTAACACAACTATTAGTCTAATAAAAAATGCTTGTGTGTAAAAAGCTTTAAACAAAATAATTTAATTTGTTCCTTTTAAATGAGTTTCACTGTATTAGTCAAATTAATGATAACAAAAACGGCAACCTTGTTATATGATAGACATTGCAACTAAGTTGTTAATACTTGCAGCAAAGTTTCATCGGACGTCGAGGCAAAATACGTAATTCCACCCTTATCACCTCGGCGTCCACCGTTCCACGACTGAGCGTTTTTCAAGGCAATTTTTGCGCGCACCAACGCCATGTGGAATCAGCTGCCCACTGAAGTAGTTGCGAACGATGAAAAGAGCGTACCAATTCTTAAAAGGCCGGCAACGCACTTGCGAGACCTCTGACACCGCCGCCCATTGATAGTGTCCATCACTTAACATCAGGTGAACCTCCTGCCCGTATGCCCTATATAAAACAAAAGTTATTATTTCGATTAAAATCTACATTTTGTACCGGGTTTCAATGTATTTTTTGATATCAATGAATCGGTAAATACAGTTTACGAATCCAGTACAGTTAAATGAGGTAAATTGTTGGTAAATCTTCTTTCTCTTTTGTGTTATTATGAGAATAAATTTATTTTACAATTGTCTAATAGTGAGTTATTGCCTGTTGTTCAGTGGCAAATACTTAGCAGCATCTCTTATGGTATGGATGGTTTCTTTTACGAGCAAATGTTTCCAAGCCACCCATCATTGCCCATTAAAGGTATATAAGTATACCACGAGAAAAAAATATTCTACTATTTATGAAAATTCCAGGGTTAAGCTTGAAATTATAAAAAAATGCTACTTATAAACGGCTTAAATCTGAGTCCATGGGAGAAATAGGCTTTGTAATTTCTTAAAGCCTCTGATCTTGCTTCAGGCTTTATGCGGATGTATTTGTTGTGGGTTAAAGAAACTTTCTTTTATACTTACTTTTAAGGTTTTTTTTTATTTTTTGAGTACGATATCCAAACTAATCTACAATATCAATTTAATTGAAATACAATATATCTAAGAAAAAAAAAGTGCTTCACTAAAAATATGGCTATTTTAGTTTCAAATACTTAAATCGCTTAAGTAACGACATTTAAAGGATTATAGGTAGGACTTTTGATAATGAAATGTTATTAAACGTATATAAAAAGTTTATTACAAATCGCAGAATAACGCGTTTCTGGTAAATTATCTAAGAAACTTGACGTTACTCGTAAGAAGCAAAAACATCCCAATTATAATAAACAAATCTGCGTCAAGTTAATTTACGTAAGAAAGCTTTGTTGTTTCACACAGCTGGTGGTTAAATTTCTCGTTTTAATTATCTTTGAAGAGTATTCAGCTTTTTGTATTTTTTATTATTTTATTTATTTATGTATTGATTTATCCTTACTGCCTCAGCTTAAAATAGAAAACGCCTATTATTAAATCGCCTTTAGAATTAAATTACATTTCGATAAATGAACTATAGTTAATAAAACATTAACGCGGATATTTTCACAATAATAGTATGAAAATGTTAAACTAGACACTGTCTATGAAAATTACCTCATTTTCTTCAACCTAAGGCGGATCGTCTATGAATAAATTATTCAAGTAATTTCAAAGTAAAAAGACAATTTGTTAATTCATATTTAAGTACCTTATTATGCTTGTTCAAAGAACAGTTATTTTCTATGATCAAAGCTATAATTAATTCATATTTCAACCTGACGTCCTATAAAGTTATTACCTATTTTAAAAATTTCTTAAGCCCTTGCGCCTGTCTTTGTCTCTGTTAATAAACATACAATTGATTTTGCTTAAGTTTAAAACTTAAGAAATACAGTAACTCACTCATTCTCCTTTGATAGGAGCAAGAATTCTGTTAGGTAAAAAAATAGAAATTATATTCAGTAACTACAAATGTATAACCACTGTATCTCTATTAATAAAAAAAATCCTAACATAACAGTAAAATCTTACATATAAAACAAACAAAAATAGCAATAATGAATTGTACATCTTACAGGCAATTACAGCATACTCGATAGCTATTAGTAACATAAAAAGCGAGAATTGTATATGATATCTTATTGGAATACTAAATTTAAAAAAAAAACTGGAAAGCCTTGCTCCGTGAAACAGTAAGAGGGGTCAATTTTAGGGACAAATTTATTGGCTAACTTAAACTAACAGCCGAATGGAAGAGTTAAAACCTGGGACGGTTCTACGAAAGAGAATCTATAATGAGATATATAGATTTGAGTAACGATTATATTGAGCAATATATTCTTGAATCTTTATTGCTAAGTTAAGAAATCTAATTAATTTTTAACACTGTTTTGTGCTTCTATCTAGTTAGGACAGTCGAGATATTTTTACTAATATTTGATTTAAACTGTATAGTTAACAAACGAAAGACTATGTTCATTAGGGGTGCAGATTCCGGATTCGTCTGGCGCCAGTACATTGCAAAGATTATCTATGACAGATATGTAAACTGTCCTATGTCAATTGTCACATTTTAGCAAGTCAAGTGGCATAGCAGAAACCGACCACCCACCGGGCCTGTCACTAACCGATATTATGTCTGGCTGACACGTTTCTCTCATTTACTATTTACGAGCGTACAAAGTGCTTGTTACAATGTCTCTGTAAATTGTGATGTTGGAAATGAATCGTACTTTTGAAAATCAACCCGTGGAAATAGGAAATATTGTCCTCAAGTTGCTATGCACAAAGCACTACCGTTCGAATTTTTAATTTCTCAATTGAATCGTTTGACGTAAATGCCATTTTGAGTTCTGGCAAACAATTAACTCATTAAAGAGGTTTTATTACTATAGTTACTAATTTGAAAATCGTAATGTTGATTATAGACTTAATTTATCTTTTTATACAGCAGTATTATTTCGTATTGAATTTACTTAAAAATCGAACTTTACTTAGCATATTTTATTAAAAATTTTAGATTAGAAAAACACATAATTAATATTATTTATACTACATATTTGTGCAACCTCCTTTCTTTTTCTTTCTTATTTTTCTTAAAGACAAGCCAATTGATCCAAACTTTAACGGAAACCCAAGTATTAAACACTTGAAGCCGTACTAAACACTTGTTCAGGTAGTTTTTTGCGAATATCAACGTACGGTCGCCATGTGGTACCGAATACCGATTTTTGGGCCAGTTTGCGTGCTACTTGACAACATGTGGGCTTTATCACCGCTCAAAGATTTCGAATTTTTATGACGCTTTTTATTCACTGCCTATAATTCCAAATTGACGGTTATTTCCACTACGTAAAGTACATGTACAGTATTTGAATGAATAATAAATATGTGTATAAATAGTTTATGTATAACATATAGCTAATATCGTAGTAATATAAAATTCTTCATTTCAGACCACATTTTAGAAAATAGAATATAATAAATAATAATAGTCATTCAGTGGCGCTATAACCTTCATTGCGAATTGACCGCAGATTACATCCGGTTTTCAGATTACTTTTTTTCATACGTAGACAAGTAAGCGATAAGTTTTTCACGTGACGGTTTCGTCGATTTTTGCCTTTACCGTAGGAGCCAGTGTTAATTGTGCACATGTAAAGAAAATCCATTGGTGCACAGCCGTAATTCGAATGTACGACCTAACGATTAAGAGCACGCTTAAGCCACGAGACCAACCCTGCTAATAAGCTAATAAGTTAAATACAATTAAGAATTTATGACAAGGTTTTTTCATTAAAATTGCGCCTTAAATAAATTGCCTGCAATTCGGCTAGACCGCTTCAAAATTTGACTATAAATCAATTGAAATTGTTCTACAAGTGTATTCGAGTCGGCAGTTCAAAGTGGTCAGCGCAACAATGAAACTCGTAACAGATGGCGCTGTGTGGCACTGCGTAAATCAAACGCGATTTATGCTCTAAAGTTGGACATACTTAATTGTTTTAGCTCTATGACAAAATCATATGTAAATTATTTGATTCATGTAAACCTCCTTCATTTGCTTGTTAGGTGTCGTCACGACGCTCTCCTGAACCTTGGTGCCTGAATATTATGGCCAGATTCTATGACACGGGGATGGTCGATTTTTCAACTTAGGTATCAGTGTGTGATTGGAATCAACCATCAAGCATGTGCTTTTAGTATAAATTTCCATTGGAACTATATCTCCGTGTTTAACACCAACTGAAGCGTATTCGTCAATATTTATGCGAGCTTCAATATTTGAGTATAAATTTATCTGAGATCAACAAAGCCTCATGTTAACGCTTAACATGATTCTGAATAAATAAATTATTGGAGCATTCAACTACATTAATAATGTTTAATAATTGTTACATTTTATACGAGATCTACTGTGTATTTTAATTACAAACGTTGATTTTCTCAGCTTGTTTATTATCGCTATAATTTAATATCTATAGCAAACATATAATAATAAAAATTGATTTCGAAGAATATGGTACAAATAATTACATTATGAGTTATCATTGTAGTCAATTTGCACGATATTAAAATATATAATTCCGCGTCAAATTAATATTCATTATAATGTTTCACGTAAATAATAATTAATAGAATAAAAAATATAGTATATTAAATCGATTTTTAAAAACTCTAGTAGGAAGTTCTTTGAATGTTTTTTAGTAATTCATTATAACCCTTGATATCCATACAAATGGTGTTTTCTTCCAATTTCTCCTCATGTCTACACGTCCATTGTCTATGAACGTGGCCCATTCCCGTTTTTATTAAATATATTTATGGTTTTTTGAACGAATAAGGACATTTCCAAAATATACATCAAGGGATGCAATAACATTTTGAGCTTATTTATCTAGTTTTATACCCAAAAATACGCAGGCGTTTATTATGTTTAGTTTATTGTTTTTTTATATTATAAATTTATTTGTGTTTTTGAGTAATATGTCTGAAAATTACGAATTATGTTAGGCTTGGTCATGTTTATTTGTATTTCGGCCAGTTGAAGGCATCGTCTATATTAATTAATGGGTAAATTAAGGTTTTGAATGTTACGTAATTTGAAATATACTCTGTAGTATAGTAGATTAGAAGTACCTTGTAGGTTAACTGTTTTTTTTTATTAATTTAGCCCACAGTTTAATTAAACATAATACAACTGTATTTTCGTATTTCCCTTTTTACTTTAATTTTAGAATTATTAATTTAATTAATTTTTATTAGATTTATCCTTCCGCGATGTTTATAAAACCTTCATTTTATTTTTCATAGCACTAAATTTTTATTAGTAATAAATAATAATAAATAACTTATAAGTTTTGTATCTCTGATATTATATAATAAGTTAAGTTAATATGACAAGTTTAAAAGAGATAACTTCGATGGACGACGTGTCTAATTATCATAAATTTACAACAATTTTTTTTTTAAATATTTATCACATCATATCAAACACTTACCCGTCCTTTCAAATAATTTTCTAATACCCGTCCTAATAAAAAGCTATATTCATCGTACGCACACAAGCAAGCATCAAAATATTTCTAATCAAATATTCTTTATCATGAAAAATAAATTTTATTCCACGGTTCACTTTAAAAGCTCGTTTGGCAGCTTTATCGCAATTCGACAGCGATTCCTGTTTTCACGGAATGCTTTTTACAAAACGGCAACAGCCATGTTATTTAACATGCGTAATATTTGTGGATACCTGGGGCTTCAATTGCGCAATTAAAAATAAAACTTTATTTATTTATTGTGTAACTTCATATACATAACTTGAAGTTTTATATATTATGTTATATATTTCAAATTTTGGGAATACATACGACTTGTTCACTAATATATATATCATGTGATGCGACGAGGTGGTGACCCAAATAATTTAATTTAATGTATGTTGACAGCTATCGGAGAAGTGACGCAAACAATAATTATAATGCACACAGACTACAACTTTTATACGAGGCCCAATTATTCTTTTAATTCCTTGAGTGATATTATTAAGGCTGCTTTCGTTGTACTCTCTGTACGTAAGCCACCGCCAACTTTTGGAAAAAAAAAATCGTATGAATCGTATTTCAAACTTTTAACATTTACTCCATTTCGAATGGAAAGTTATGTTCTGTTTGTTCGGTCAGGTACAAATTTACGAGCCATTACTGAACTGGACTCACTCAACACCTCTCACCTTTAGCCTTTAATAAGAATATTCTCAATTAAAGAAAACGTTTAATTTATTTATTTATATTATATTTTCAACATTTATAAACAAGTTACGACTGTATTCACGTAGCATAATTAAAGAAATCTAATTCCAAAAGAAATGGCCTTAAAACGACATAAAAGAGTAATTTATCTACTGAAAACGACCTCTTAACATTATCATTTATAAGTTTATAACTCTCCTAGGTTACCTATATTGACTTACTTAAGGTGGGGCCGAGGGAATCCAGCGTAGAAAATCAGTCTAAACGGTCCTGGACAGCTCTCTTAATTTCTCCACGTCGTTTCAGCTTCCTTCGCCTCTGCAATGATGCTTTGTTGCCAGGTCTGGTTTGGGCGGCCACTACTCTTTTCGTTTCGGTAATCTGCTAGTTTTAAAACGTACCTCTCACATACCTCTATACACTAATACAGGAATGCGTGGACTGTTCCGTAAGTTGGACACGGTAACAAATACATCATCGTACGATATAATTCAATTTTAAAAATATCACATACATTCGTCACATTTTAAAGAGGCTTATTAGAGGAACATTTGTTAAACTGCTTCGAATGTTATGCTTTCAGAAACGTAAACGTAATAATAATAATAAAAATAAATAAGGGATAAAGCAAATTCTTTCGTGTACGGGCTAAGCATTTTTGCAAATATTTAATAATGAATTTGTGACCCATGCTAATCCATTACATCGCTGAATCGGCACGTTGGCGTGAGACCTGAATAGGGCCTGTTTGGGCACGTTCTTAGTAGGGCACATAAAACAATGTTATTGTAGCGAATAGCCAACATCGTTGTTTTGACTTGAAAGAACAAAGACATTTTTCACATTACTGTTACTGTGTGTTTATCGTATACGTGTTGTATCCTTGAGAAGTTGCGAAGTAACTAAAAACTATAAATAAAATTTATTGAATTAAATAGTTCCGTTTACTCAAGTATACAGTTAAATATTAAACCATTAAATTATATAATGCAATAAATATATATTTATGTACTGTATGTTTATGCCATGTTCTTAAAATTTTTCAACTATCATTGCCTCCAATCTAATAAATACAATGTTAAAGTAATTATGAGACTGAATGTTTCAAACAATTATCGACGCTACCGGAAATATAAACTTTTTGCTATGCCAACTACTCACTCTACTGCAGTCTAGCGTCACCAAGCTTCTTTTTCCCGTTTGCTCTTGCAGCTTAATAGTTTCTTCGCCGGGGCGCTTACCTGAAACGTATTAATGAAGCGTATGGAGCAAATACTGTGGTTTACACTTACTGCAAATTAATATAACGCAAGAAGCAATAAATTTATGAAACTAATAACACTTTTGTAACTTTTTTATTTTTCTGTAAATAAATAAATAAATGAATGTAGGTTACAGGAAACAGTATTAAAATAAACACATCTTTAACAGGTAGAACTGGAATCGTATCTTTTTTACATGTTTACAAATAGAAATGCTATTAAAATGTGTATCAGTTGTCACGTTATGTAATTTGAGACTTCTGCTATTATTGGCGGTTATAAAAGGCTTTTCTAAACGAAGCTTTTCTATTGAATTGGTAAAATTGATATTTGATATTTGTGTTTCTTATTCAGTGGTGCCGAAAATCTATTTAAACGAAAACAATACGTCTGCAATACAGAACAATCAAGAATTCCCTTATTCCTAATAAGGACCCACAAAATTTGTTTTCCTCTGTTTTTTTTTATTATTATTTTAATCGTTTATTTGGGCTTCTCATATTGTACTGCAAAAGTAAATTACATAATACAATTACACGATGACTTCTGTGAAAAAATGTTAACAAAGGCTAGTAAAATGAATTATTGGTTTCTTTTATTCAATCAACTTTTCCGTTGGGGAGGAAATGTATACGGTATGCATGCATTCGGGAATTGTGGTCGGAAGCCTCACCAGAGCCTACCCTGATAAGGTTTCCTGTATTCAGTACCAACAACCTTTTTTACCATTCAAATAAAAAGTTTTGAACATTACAACTTTGTAATTGAATTTGTTAATTTAAAATTTATATTAATAAGAAATTATACATGAAATTAGAAGTTATAGTTTACTCACTGGTACTGTGTAAACGTGTTTAATTGGCTTTTAGTCTTTTTTGTCTTTAGATCGTTTTTAGTATTCTATAACCGCCGTTATTCTGCGACGAACAACATCATAATTTCCTCTTAAGAATATAAATCGATTTTAGTATTAGAAAAATTCACAATGCCCTACAAGACTACAATAGCGTAATATGTACCCGATGCATTGTCAAGATAAACCTTTCTTTAAATCCCTTTCTCCTTGCAAAATCAATTTGTTGCATTTACCTCGCACCGTTCATAAACTTTATTTTCACTTTCTAGAATGTTCGTGCTTTTAAATAATGAACTTTTCGATACAATCTCATTTAATACTATGATGGATTCTGTGATTAGCTAAGTACTTTTAATCATTTACTGTTTTACGGCCGAATAACCCACTTTAGTACGTGAAAGCCTAAAATGAGCTGACGATCAGCACAATGAGTCTAAATAGAAATTTCTATTCAGTAAATTGTAGATTTGCCATTTAATTTGCAAACACATATATTGTGTTATTAACATGCGTACATACTGATGCAATTTAATATCACACTAAATGGGTATTGCCGGTCAGTTCCGTCAATGCCGCCATTACGCCGTACATATGTAGATAAAAATGTAACAAAATTTAAAATCTTAATCGTTGTAACAGTTTGTTTTACATGATATCATCAGGTCTAAAGGTACATCTTATGTCAAATGTAGGCTACGTGATTGGTATTATTATTCACTTAGAGGAATATAAATTGTCGACATGAATTTTAAGTAGACAATTGAATGAATCGTAGTTTTTGATTAACTTTCGGGGCCTAGAAAATGTTCTTAATCGTCAAACTAGGCAAATAGCCGGCAAGCAAGCTCACTCACGTATATTTTAAAACAACTTAAACTTATAGGTTTTGACGTTAGACGTTGACGTTAGTCATGCCAAAGATTAAATATCTTTGGCATGAATATTTAAGTGTTTATAGGAAGGTAATTTCAAAATACAATAGATTCTAAATAAATGTGTTGTCGCTTTCAGAGACGAGTGAAGTTGTTTCATCGACGAATACCCCAGAATCCTTTAATTTGCCCAAATGTTTTCAATTAAAATCATTGGTTTTATTGGTTCGGTTCCAGGAAATCTTTTAGTTCGTGTATTCAGTGAAAACGGTACGTGATTCGAGTTACACACGTCACAAAGGCCAGCCTTTGTTGGGATTGGGGAAATTGCATCTCTCAAATCCTATTTCAACAGAACATCGCCGAGTTTACGCGCGATCGCCTTCCGCAGTTCATTTGGCTTGAATATTTGGGAACTCTATAGCTTTACGTGCTTGAAATACCTCGGTATATAAATCTAGGACCGACGAAAAACTATAGAATGCAAAAGTGCATTCGAGCTTGTGTTGCGGTCTGTTTTTATTCTGATAAAAGGGGATAAATTACGATACAACATTCCAAATGTCATTGCTATTAAAATATGTGCGTGTGCGACGCTTTGTGGCTTAGTGGCGTAGGTTTATTTCAGACATTTAGCGTGAAGTACCCTTAGTCTAAGTCAAAAGTTAAAAATGCTTCTTTAAATTCGAATAAATGGTTTAAATGGTAAGCTACTTGATTATCATAAGCAAGTAGCCACACATTATCTAAACAAATATCTAAAAGGGTATGCGTGTGCACTGTAAACTACTACGACTACTGTGCAACTAAAAATGCCTAGTAGCATTCAATTTATTACCTATATATCGAAGTTATATCTGACTTATACTTTCAGAGTATATAACATCATTTTAATAGTGAGGAGTTGTTCGTAATAAGCTATTATACGACGATGTCACATGCATACAGCGGATTTCGCTACAATTTGAAAACATGAGGCGTTATTATAAAATTCCACGTCGTGGGTGGTTATATCATGTACAGTGAATGCAAACCATCTTCCTTATAGAGCCTTCCGTCCCCTAACCCTCGGGTGACACTTGCAGAATTTTGATTGCTGCTGGGGAAAGATGGGCGAACTATGGATTCCTTACAATTTAAGGAGATTTTTGGAATTTACAATTTTTTTATGTTTTCTTGAGAAGCAAAATTTTAAGCAAAACATTTTAAACGAATATAACCTCGTATTATCCATTAGTAATTTACATGGTCGTCGATGAATTTTATTTATAACAGGGGAAAACGGGCAGGAGGGTCAATTGATGTTAAGTGCCTATGGAGACTCAATGACTGGCACAGAGTATGGGCTTGCGAATGCGTTGCCGGCCTTATAGGAATTGGTACGCTTTTTTCTTGGATCCTAAATCGAATTGATTCGAAAATATTACAATATTTAAAAAAAAATATTTCATTAAGATTTAATCTACCTATATTTAAAACTATGTATTTTATGTTTCGTGAATTTTAAAATATATACTATACCTATTTACTTAAGTTTGGTAACTTTACAACAAAAGTAAGCTATCTCTTCAAAAAGGCAAAAGCTGCTCTATCCTATACTTTGAATCAATAGATTTTCAATAAGGTAATATTGTACATGAAGGAATAAAAAAAAACATTTATAACGTATGTTAGTTAACTGAAGAGTTTCACGTTGTCTCAAAGATTGTCTAATTACATGCTTCGTTATCCACGAGGACAAATGTCAACTGAGGTGATCTCGGTACTGAGATTGCAGCTTCCCACTTGACTCTATGATAATTAGTTTCACTAGGGAATGGAGTACCTGTTCCCGTAGGCATGTTTATTCTGCAACTCAACGTTTAATTGAACGCGTTAACGATCAGAACATTTACTAACATTCTATTATTAACTGTGTGAAAATGATAAAGTATATACAATGATACATTTTGGAAACAAACACCGATTAGACCTCATCATACACATAAGTTATCAAAAAAACGCACACGCTCGACGCTTGACGCTTTCATCTGTTTAAGAGACTTTAAAAAAAAATATCAGTAAGGATTCAACACTTTATACATTCACTAACAATCTTAAACAACGACATCTCCATATGCTCCTAACGTAATACTTGAAGTGCCCCAATGACACAAAATCTATTATTATAAATCGAACAAAGTCAGAATCCTTTATTCATATAATAGTGAAAACTTATCAACATCAAAAAGGTTATACATATGAAATGCTTCCAATTTTACATTAACTGCTAGTTCTCAAATCAAGGGCTTAGAACGGAAGAGAAGAACTGGCAATAAACTTTCCGCCGCTCAAAACCAAAGCAGACCCTGATGTACTTAGCTTAGGACTTAAACGGACCAATCGCCGACTATATACATGCAATCATTCGTTGTATGACGTAGGTACCCTATGTACTTAATATATTCATCTGTGTCATAACCCATAGGACGAAGCATGGATCTAATAAGTTTTTGACCAAAATATGTCACTTCAAAAGCCCTCGTTATGAAAATTTCACGTCCTTATTTACAACTCACAAATAGGGGCCTATACCCCATATAGACGAGACACAGTGATCTATATGTAAATTTTATAACCCGCTTATTGTATCCCGAGGAAGTGTTAGGGAAGTAGTGACACTACATCAAAATTTATTTGGTTCGCGCGCTGCAACTTCAACAAGCTTCCCCCAACAACGTTTCTAAATTATTTTTTTTACTAGATTCTAAATAATATTCGGTCATTTAATTTACTTTAGTAAATAGTTTTACATAAATATTTTATCTATCATTGGCATGTTATCAATAAAAATGCCAAAAATATTTCGCATTCAAACCGACGAGTGCTTTAACGCTGCGAACTCTTGACTTAAAAAACCATTTATTCAATAGCAATCAAGTGAAAATGTTATTTATAAATCTTTTCATTTCAAAACTTAAAATTTCGACCCTAAACTTACTAACTAGGTACTAATTATACTAAATTTAACGAAATACAAAAATAAAAACTACTTCACATGATTTAGCTGTGCGTTCAAACCCCGGCTATTCACTAACGCAGTAGGATTGTTAGTCACCGGACCTTAACAAGGAATTTGCTAAAGAGGGTCTGTTCCTCAGCCTTTTATATGATGACATACAATATTACATAAAAAAAGGACGTCTATCTGTAAAGTAACTGGCGTTTTAATTATAAAAATCCTGAAACCAAACCCTACAGTGCTTAAAAGTTATTAAACTTGGTCAAAAGCTAAAAAATGGGAGTTATGAACGTCAAATTAAGTTGGGACATTCTTCTTTGTATATAATATATACAAAGAAGAATATATAGTATTTTATATATTGTTGTGTTTTACGATGTTAATTTGTATTCATCATATTTTAATAACTACGATTTGTTTCAGACAACATAATAGATATTCGTGTGACAACGTTGTACTACTCAAATGCAATAAAATGAAAGTAAATACACACAATAACACATATCTTAAAAAGCTAAACTTTAAATGATTTAATGAAAACGGTTGCCTGTTTTTTTCTATTAAATAATTTCCTAAAATAGGAACATTCAATGTTGTCACTGTTGTGCGACAAATTAGTGAAGACAGTTTCGTTAATTCACTCCAACTCATTTCCTGGAAGCCCAAGTCGGGGATTCCCGGCGGGATACCGACTTCATTTGTGGTATATTAGCCGAGAAAGGTTCAAAGGAAACGTCTCTCTTACATTTGATATGGAATTTTATACAGACATGCTTTTGGCTTTTACAACTGGTTAAAGTACCTATAAGTACATAAAAAAAATTGTTGATTGAAATTAAATTTAAATAATGACTACTATGTAGAATGTTGTTTTTTAAAATAGTAAATAATTGATAAAGTAATTTGAACACTTTACTAACACGACTTGCGTTTTTGTCATACAGCGGCATTGTTTTAGACCCTCACGAGTTTGTACATTACGTATGTCGCTTATGTATGTATATTACGATCATCTCATTATGAGAAAAGTACAAGACGTTATGTAACAAGTTCTCAGAAATAATAACGCTGACGTATTTAAAAGAAAATTGCTCTAAGCACTTACGGTCCTACAAATGCGAGATAAATGAGAAAAATGTTATTAAAGTAGAATGTTCGTGGAAAATTTCAGTCATACATCTTATAAGGGTCTTAGCTTTAATAAATGAATATAACAAGTTAAACACTGGAAACTTATACATTAAGCTCAGTTTAACACTATAGTAAGTATTCTACTACAGAAAAAACATATTATGAAATAAAGAACTTACTTGACGTAGTGAATCAGAATGTAATTGTTTATTTAAAGTAGGTAATATACAATATTTATACTTCAGAATTTTGTTTGTGAACAACAAAAACATGCTGACAGTATGTATCGATGAGTTCGATTCGATATCGTGATTTAATAAATCAGGTTCAATATGGCTTCTTTCATTAAATATTCTACGGAGCGGAGATTTTGATTAAAAGAGAAAAGCAAATACAATTCACGCAAACGAAACCGGTCGGCAAATATTCATTACTTTGTTTTTATTTAAATAAGGATTTCTAATACGGTTTTATTATCTACAAAAGATTTTTTTTATTTTTTATAAATCATATAAATTATCCAATAAATAGAGATAGTTTTATAAGGTCGTTTAATATTAAGATATTTTTAAATAACTTGTAATAAATAAATTATCACGGTCAGTATTCGACCCTCCGTGCTTATCTAAATTATCCCCGAATAAATCAACTGGAAAATTGAAATCCATGCTTTGATGCCTGGCTCTCGTCTAATATTATTATGTGGGGAGTTGGGCATTTGGAAATATAGTTTTACATCTAACAGTATTCTGTCTACATTAGGAGTTAACTTTTAGTAAAATATTTCAATAAGTATACCGGAGCTTAGTTTTAGACTTTTTTAGATGCCATAAAACATTATTTAATGGGCGGTAAGTAAGTGTTTAAGTACGCGTTAAAAATTCACTTTCACGAGTTAGTGGACAATGATAAATTTGTAACAAAATTTATTACATAGTTGAATTTGCTTACTCTGAAAACGTACTATAATAGTAATGAATACAAATGAAGGAAACAATTCCTACAGCGGTGAGAGCTTCTAGCTAAACAGAACAACTAAAACCAAATTGTTAACAGAGTAAACTTTAAATTAATTAAAAATCGTTCATGCATTTAAAATACTATGATACAAATGCCTACTATAGTTTTCAAAATAATGTAATAGGGATTGTTTTGTTTGATCTCATTAAACTCAGAGCAAACTTTTGTACATAAAAGTTTTTTTAACTAACGGTAAGTACTTCTAAATATTAATTTATTTTCTTTCTAGCCTTTTAAATAGGCTGTAATACCAGTTCACATGCAGTGGTGGTTTTGGTATGGCGTGTACATTCAAATAAAATCCCAATTTTTTAAAGGCTGACAACGCTCTTGTCTATGGACGGTATCACTTAACATTAGATCAGCCTCCTGCCCGTTTATCCCAGTTATATTAAACAAATCCAATAACAATTTTAATAGCCTTTTTCATTTTGGTAAATAAAGAAGGCAATAAGGATAAAAAATGCGTAAACTGCATGATTTTTCTTATCATCTATAGGATTTCTTTGAGTTTAGATGAAATTAAGATAGCGCAGTGACTGCAAGTAATTGCTAGGGATGGGGCTCTATCTCACAGCCCATCAACATAAAAGTTTATTATCATGTTCGCTTCAATATAATCTATACATACGATAATAGCATAAACAGTTGATAGAACTATTGTTTCACTATATATTTAAGTAGATATAATTTTATGTTTTATTATGGTCATACTGGATGGAAACGATTTTGTCTTAGATACAATTCCTGTGGTATCTAGTTTTGATAGTACTGTGGTAAGATTTTGAACTTACTTTTCACGAATTTATTGTCGCCAGACTTGTGATACAGGTTATATTTATATATTTTTTCATTACAGGTACGTTCTACTTAGCAAAGTCAAACATAGGTGAAAAGGTATTTTGTTTAGAAGTTTTAGAATACCAACGGTGCATAGATATTCATTTTAACATATTTCGACCAAAATACATATTAATTTTACAGGATATGCTTAAACAAACGAATTATTCCGCAAACAGTTTCAACAGATACCCTTCCCTCATAAAGATCTCATCACAGCGAAGCAATAACTAGCTTAATTGCCAGCGCAATATAAACAAACTGATCAATACGTTTTTAAACAGATGAGAAGGAAACGGATTTATTTGAAGTGTTCTAAATTTAAATTATTTATTGACGTCTTTGTTTTGCTTAACAAAAGAGACCCACTTTTCTAGTTTTGCCACTTACGCTCGAGTTACAATCCTATAATATTTTCTTTTGAGTACATAGGGCAACTGGTAGGACGCTCACCTGTTGTTAAGTGATACCGTCGCCCATGGACACTCAATGCCAGCGGGCTCGTGAGTGCCGGTCTTTAAAGCAAAGCCGAATTGGTTCGGAAATACTTCAGTGGGCAGCTAATTCCATTTAGTGATGGTATGCGGCATCAACTAAATATTATTTAAGATTGTATATAAGTGTGCCTAGTCCAGCCATAAGTTCTGTTACTAATGATTTTTTTTTTGAATAAAGGTATGTAATTTTATTACAATTTATACCTATATATTTATTAAATTCCCAGCAAAATATTAAAAAAAAATCTATTCGACATGGCAACCTTTGGTTTTTTTATACAGGCCTTTAATCTGTTTGGCCACGAATCCATAGATTTACGTTATGTTTCCAAGTGAAATTTCGCTTGATCTGACTTTGCTTGAACCAAAGATTAAGGTCTGGACTAGATGAGGGCCAGTCTTCAGCTTATATAAAGTCCGGAACGTTGGTTTCAAGACAGGCTTAGGTGGTTCATTTCTTCCTAATGGGGTTTCGACGAATTCTGGATTTAACAGCATTAACATCCTTTCTAGTTCTAACAGCACGCGGCCGCCTCGATCTTTTGTTTTGGTCTTCTTAAACAACCCATTGCATAGTGTGATTTGATAATTAACACGAAAAAATATGTGAAATGGCGCTAAATCGAAAGAAGTTTTTAAAATAATATACATTTTCCAAATTCAAAATAAAAAGTTGAAAAAACATTAAAGTTTTTGTGTAACAGTATTTATGACCAGACTAGCTATATATAAAGTGAATTGTGGAAAACATCCTGTACTTTAATCCAATATGAAAAATAATTATTACAAAAATAAAATAATTATATGTATTTTATTAAATTAAGGTCTAATAAAAAGTATAGTAGGATATTTGACAAAGCGTCAAGGGTCATTGAAGGCGAATTTCAAAAAGCACAGTAGCCGTAAAACGCCCTATTTACTAAGAAACAATAAAAAGTTATGTCCAATAAGTGTCGAAATTATCGGTCATAAAAGCTTTAAGTGTCAATGGCTTTATTATATTTGAAAAAGGAATTTTCGATGAAACAAAGGAGGTTTGATGTTTGAAACAACGGGTTCTATTTTTGAAATTTGAGTCGTTCGATTTGCTTCGGTTACGTCATGTGACGTACAAAGAATTTCTTTCTTAGACTAATTAAGTGAAACAAAAATCATTGAAATGAGCTTCGTCCTATTTGTAAAACATTAGTTTACATACTAGATGACCCGGAGAACTTCGTACCCCCTAACAGCCTATGAACTGACGTCTTTTAGCTAAAATAAAAAATTGTTTATGAAGCAAATGTCTATAGAGTTATTCTTGTCTATGACGTTGACATTCTCTTATCTTTTTTTTACGTAAGTCTTTCTTAAATATTTTTCTAACATATACCTCAATCATTGTTTGAAAGATCTGAGACAAATCCAACTAAAAATCATCAAAATTGGCCCAATCTTACACGAATTTTTAATATAGATCGATGAAGGTTACATGCTTGGCAACCTTAAAAAATAATCTAAATTTCAGACATTATTAACAATACTAATTAAAAAGAATTGAACTGATATTTTATATGAAAATCAGACGGGAAGCTGTAACAATGTCTTCATTGTGGAACTTAATTAACATAATCGGATCGGATCGCTGACTGCAGTAACAGTATATGCATAATAAACAAAAACATGCCGTATGAATGAGCGAAAATTCGGACTTTATATCCCGCGTAAATAGTCTTTTGTTTGGGCCCCAGAATTGTTTCGCATACGCACACTCATTCGTTAAGTAACGTTAAAAATGTTATGTTCGGTTATGTACAAAAAACTAACCTTGAATTATTTTTTTATATACACGTCCTTTGCCCAATGCTTTATTTCAGAGGCCCTTTCTTTTGTAACCACTTTCTTAAAATATAGGTTTTTACTAGCGATTCAAAATTTTATAAACTTCCAATCATAAATAACATCTTCTAAACTGGTCCCATGCTGAAACCGAAAGTAATCTTCTTGTACAACAGTAGTTTCACTATAAAAAATTTATTTATTACTATATAGTACTCAGGCACTATTATTAATTATTAATATGTCATTTGCAAAAGATGCACTTTCTCTTTGTATGTAGCGTTAAGGTATATTCAATCAAAATCAAAATTAAATTAAACATAAACAAAACCACACACATTTACCATGTAGGCACATGCAGTCTATTGCAACATCCTTTGCAAAGGCAATCAATTGTGGGAAATTAAGTTCTTTCTTTTCTTTTTTCATTAGAGAACCAAAAATCTGTGTAGTAATCGTTAAAATTTTACGTTGGGCGCTTGTACTAAACAAATAAACTAGCATTGAATTGAAAAATATTACACGTCGAATTGCATACCTCCTTATTTTTAAATTTGGTTAAAGTTCACACTTTTTTAAACAGTAACATGGTTTTATGTTTGAAAGTTAATGTATGAAGCATATTTATTTCGTTAAATTGACAGTTTCTTTAAATATTACACGTTCGTCTTGACGCATATGGAATACCAAATATTTTATTGCTTTTAAATGCTTGAACTACTTATTATTCTATTTCAAAGACGTCCCAACAAAGGGAAATATGTCAAAGAATCGGGGTCATTGGAAACAAATAAGTTCAACATGTGGGCCTTTTTCTACATATGCGAGATTACGTAATGGAACAAATGTTTAAGATACAGTTTTCAGTGACCGAATTAGCAAATGTAATTAAATTGTCAAAGAAACAAATATTAACGATGTAATTATTGACGTAAAAGGCAATAATACATTATACAAGTAAATTTATTACTCAATTAGTTATATTTCATCTACAGCAGTACCTACCGAAAAAATGTCACCAACAGAATATTTCAGTTACACGACCTGGTTAGCAGTCAGTTTAAAGTTACTTATGTCTTAGAACCACCGTGTTTACGAATTTATTTATTTCGTAATCTTACAGCTAAAATTAACTAAATACAATAAAAAAACAATTACACTAAATATATAGCCAAAGATGGAATACATAATATACACAAAAAGGTTTAAACATTTGGGTAAGGAAAATATCTAATAAAAATGATTTAATAACTAATTCGGCTCTGCTCGAAGTGAGTACGGATATTCTTAATACTTTTTTTAAAGCAAATTTCACGATATATAAATAAGTCAAGGCTTAAATAGTGGTCGTCGTATGTCCGAGTTGCGCGATACAAAACTGAGCTTTCTGCATAGTTGGTTTTGATGTGAGGAACGTGAAACAAAGCATGATTGCGAGTATAGGTATTTACGAATACAGATGCAGAACTTGCCCGCCTCATGCTATACTATTTATTATTTACTTGATACGCACATTTATCGTCCACATTTAAAAGCTATATTCTCAACTCGTGACGTCATCATAAAGAGGTTTTATACATGAAATCTGGCTCAAAAAAAGCGCGCCACATGAGAACAATTTAGCTTTCGTCACAAAAGCATTCCTTTCGCTTCCGCTATCGGATTTATATGGGACTATTTTTCGATGTCAAGCATTCGCTATTAATATTGTTTATTACTTTTTATTATTTGACAGATGTTTTGTGAGAGAGGCGTGATACATATAGTATTAATGATAATATATGCATTAATTGGCGGTTAACCTTAAGCCTACTTATATTTATTTGCCATTCTGATGCTGGATTAGGTTCAATTTCAATGTCATAGGTTCTGCGATAAAAAGATGCAAGTCGTTTTTTATGGGCTCTTTTAAGATTAAAAATGAGATGTGAATAGAGACGCTTTTCAACCTTCATGGGAGACGAGACATCGTTTGACGAGTGATGACAATGTACAGAGTTTTACAGTGTATCATGCTAAGTAAAAACGTAGAACGCTGTGCTTGTGAAATTATTGCGGCCCTCTAGTTGCTTAGTAAACAAACGTCACACATTTTTAACGCCATCTTCTCTAAGTATTAAATAAGGCGCTATTAGGGATTGATTTGTTCTTCGACCCATGAAGCGATTTGTGTATTTCCTTTTAGAAAGCATAGTTTGGTGAAGTACTTTAAAAAAAGATCCGTAAGCGTACGTCTTTAGAACAGAAGTACGTTGGAGCTTTAGAAGAATTTCGCTTTTTTCTATGTAACCCCTGTAGCAAGCATTCAGTACATAAACATTTAAAACAAATCATAAATTCAGTGAGGGATAAAAAGTATTTTCTGTTAGGGATAGCAAATGGTTTACTTTGGCAAATAAATAACAATTTACGTGTCGCAAAGTTCAGAGCGCCGCAGGGTGCAGCCACATACGGGGGTCCAACTAATGCATTTTACTCGTACGGTACGAAAATAATTCATTTAATTCCTTTTACTGGAGGATATTATCTTAGTTTTTATCTGTAATAAAGTTATCGTAAGATAAAAGTCGCATCTGAAAGTTTATTTTAAAAGTTTTGATCTTAATAAGTATAGTACCTAACTAGTTTTGTGGGGACAGGGAATAGGGGCGTTCTAGTCACTTGAGAGTTGAAGTACAGGTCAGCCCAGTAGATGGGCGCGCCTCGTAACCCTGGCGTACGAACTCAACGTAAAGGAAATATCCCGAAAAAACCAGTACATCTAAGATTCAAAAGTGTACGGCGTGTGTCAGATACAGTATACTGATTGAAGTTCAGATTCATAAATTTGAGGAAATTGTAATGCCACTGATTGGTTTTTAATATTTGCTAAATAATGTATATTAGGTTAATAGTGTGCTAGTACATATTCTTACAGACAGATTACATATTCTTTTAAACGAATACTTAGTTATTTTGGGCTAGAGGCGTCAGCGTGCGACTCTCACCCTGGAGCTTGTACTTTCGATCCCCGTCTATGGACGTGTGCGCATTAAACGTTCGCTCGAACGGTGAAGGAAAACATCGTGAAGAAACCGGCTTTCTTTAGACCCAAAAAGTCGACGGCGTGTGTGCCTTTTAGATTGACAAAATATCATAAAACATATACAGAAATCTGAGGTCCAGACCTAAAAAGGTTGTAGTTGTGTTTTCATCGGACAAAAACATTTTTGCTGTAGACAAATATAATCTAGGATCGTGTTCGGAATTACAAAATCAAACCCGGTCAGTGCCCTTATGCTCTGAATATCGCGTACATAATAGCTTATTGATATTGAAATACAGAGCTCGAAGGCGTGTCTATTGAGAAATCAGATCCTTTTCAAAACGCACTTATCTCCACACGGTACCGCGATATAGACTAGAGCTTTGAATTGCAAATTGTGGTCGGAGGCCATTGAAATGACAATTTGTTTTCTTTTGGGGTTTCCTGTTTGTTTGGTGTTTTTTGTTTTGTGTTCTGGCTGGATTTGTGTATGGTTTAAATTTAAATTTTAGGAAAATATTAATAATAATTGTCTGTTTTATTTCCGTAAAAGTATGGTTTATAAGGTTTCAATACTATATTACTTACAACTTACGCAGAATCAGTTTAAGAAATATGGTTCTATGTGATTTCGTTTCTATTGTGTTAGCTACAATCTATTTAAAAACTGTGTTATCAATGTGAAAGCGTAACAAACGTATTTATCAAGTTTTAGTTTTGAAATTCCATTTGCAGATAATAAATCTTCTTGTAGCCTATTGTTTAACATTATGTAGTTCATAGCTTCGTGAATAAAATGTAACAAGTGAAGGCTAAATATATTAATTGCTTCACGAATTTCGTGATGATGCTTTCTCGAGCAATATCTTATTGTCAGTAAATCTCTGCTATTGATGATACAGTCTTTGTAGTGTATATTATAGCCTATTGGCACGAACATATTTTTTATATTGAGTGACCTAGAAATCTTAGTACACTTGATGCATTTACAGCAACGAGAGTGCAAGTACGAGCTAGTGTTAAAATAAACTTTTATTTGAAAGCGCGTCACGATCTAAGCTCACGATAACCACCGGAACATAGAGTTTTGCACTTCACGCTTTGCCGGCGCCAGTTAAGCGTCAACTGTTTTTTACGTTATGTAACTTGACTCTTGTAGAATTTTAATTATTTAGTTACGCCTCAACCGGTCTGTGTAAAGCTGTTATTCTAACACGCTTTTCCAAACGGAATTATTTAACTAAATATTTGATATAATTTATAAATGATTTAGAAAATTATTTGATATATCGTTTGCGTTTAAGATATTTTATGAATCAGGTTGATTGCCACAAACTTTTAACGAAATTTAAATTTGCTCCTTTTAGATACCCCAGGCATCCCATCATCTCATTTGTAGAACACATTTTGGCCACAAAAAACCGATATCCAGACTGCTCAGTCTGATATCCTTAGTTGCTACCCTAACATTTTGAAATCAATTTTCCTTTAGTTTCATAATTTATGAATGAATCTATTTTTCTCTTTGTGTTTGTTATGTTTGCATATAAGTGCATGCTATATTAGATATTATATTTTTTTCTTATGTTCCGCTGCATGAGTGTACCGAGCGTTGGCAAGTTTTTATAAATAAGTAAATTCTATTACTTAAACGCAATTAGGTATTGCCACTGTTAAATACAGTACACAAAATATTTATGGTAAGAACATGATCCCAAAAGGAACCAGTCCTACTACAAATTGTAGAATATATTATACTTAAGTGATAAAGAAACAAAACCTTTGAAGCAAAAAAAACTTCGCTCTGATGGAATGTCAAAATTACTATAAGAAACACCATAGAGATTTGAGTCGATCGAGACAAATAATAATACGAACATAAACTAGCGATCAGTAAAGGTGACGAAGCTTAAAATGTTATAGGTCCTTTTGTTGTGGGATTTTTAAGGGCTTGCGGTCGCATCCGGTGTATATCCGGGTTTTATTAGCACACGATATAGAGTGCCATTCAGCGCTTTGTGATTTTGTATTGGCTTTTGTGTGGGATGTCGTTCGGCTATTGAAATTTTAAGTGCGTATTTATTTTTTAGCGTGGGGCTCGAGGTTCCAATAATCATAAATTGGTTAGAATCTATTGAGTCGTATGTTTTAAAACTTTGATAAAGTAAAACCGTTTGTTTGAACAATTCAAAAACTAGGAAAACTAATTTTATTACAACACAATTCTCCGCGTTATATCCGGGACGAAAATTGCGTTGTAGGGGAGATTACTGTAATTAATAAATTAAAGCTTCTAAATATAATAAGCAGTAACACTAAAATGCAGTATTTAACAAATAATTTTATTTTCAATTGTTAAAGTTAAACAATATTCAAGCAGAAACACAAGCAACTTTTAATATCTAAAGAGTACAAAAACATCTGTTCAAATCGGTGGGAATTAAAATGTATTTAGAGAAACTGGGTATATTTACGTTCGCAAGCACATTTTGTTCTCCTTTGAGCATTTAGTTACAACGTATAATATGCAACCTCTAGAATTTAAATGCAATTTAATCTAAACCGTTGGAATTAAATTTTGTAAAGAAATCAATATATTTATTTTAATTTTTTATTTATTGACGTTTTTATACTTAAATATACTTAACCCACATAGTAATAACGATAATGAAGTATTAATAAATATATATATATATTGTTAACGCTTAGTTATTTAAGGTTGGGAACCTTTAACCTTAACCAGTTTACAGAAGGCACAATGTTAAAGAAACGGTAAATATATTAATATATATTTACCGTTTCTCCTTTTATAATTAAAAGGAGAAAAAACAGACAAATTACAAAAATGGCGCTAACAATATATGATAAACACAAATCATAAAAATACTAGCAATTTAAGCGTTTTTGTTAGCAGAAACAATAGAATATAAAAAATTACCAGCAAAACAGCGGATTAGGTATTGAGGTAGGCACTTAACAATTTTTTCTTTCAAATCGATCACCCCACTACCGAATATATCCAGTTGCGGATAAGTACTGTTTAATCCGTTAAAATCGTGAAGAAATCCAAAGAGTGCCTGAGGTCCTTGGTTCGTTTTTGCAGACGGAATATGTTATGTAAGGGACGACAATGTTAATGTCATGTAAGAGGTTACTAGTACTTAGTTACTAGAGGTTAGGTACTGTTGACCATTTAGCTCTTTACATAAGAACGTTACACCGGCTAGAGATCTCCGATCGTACAGTGCCATCATGTTAAATTCCTTAAGTCGCTCCTATGAGAAAATACTGTACTAATTAAAGCTAGGTGTCGAGTACAGTATATTTCAATGCTTTGCGAATGGATTGCATATAATGCTACCATATTCAGTATGACTGCGCATTAGAGCGTTATACAAAATTGTTTTAGTCTTACAAGCAAAACAATTTGCATTCCGTTTAGGAAATCCGAGCATATTTGCGCATATGGTGACTACTTTTTTAACTTGAGAGTTGACTTGTTATTATATGATTGTGAGGCAGATAATAAAGTAATTGCAAAAACCGGGTAAAATATGATTGAACCGGACATAAAAACGCTCTACCAGAAATAAGCTGTCAAACTCAGGTTGATATAATTTAAGTATTCCCAATTTCCAGGTGGAAAAACATAAAATGTTGACGGTGCGCGAAAAAGCTTGTCAAAAACTTTCGACACGTATTTTATGTTCACGCTCAACGAAAATTTGTGTATAAAAATATACGCCAACGTGTCATGTTAAAATATTTCCATTAAAACCTATGCCTCAAAATTCCATGTATTTTCGGTTATCAAATGAACTAAAAATGCAATATTTTCCTATTTCCCAATGTGAAAACAACCATGTTTTCGACAGTTTTAAGTGATATTCCTATCGAACCTGTGTTTGAAAGTCAGCTGATCTACACTCAGAATATCAACGTAGGTAACGCTGGGATAGATTCCCGGAAAAATGTTCCTTTCATATACGGTTTTTATGTGTCAAACACATAACACACGCACGCGCACACACACACACGAACGCGCACACACACACACACGCGCACACACACAGAGACACAAACACACACCAAATTTATTTTTACGACTCCGTTTCCATTTTTTTTCCTTTAGAACTTCCTTATTATCTTCTATTGTATCTTATGACAATGAACTGATTGTACGTGTTCCGGTCTGGTGGTGGAGAGGCTGGCTATCTGTCACTCAGGTCTCCTGTTACAGAGACCAGTCTCTCACATACACTTCCAAATGTTATCATCTTAGTTTAATCATAATAACCTTCTATTTATGTATATGTGAGAGAAGAAACAAAGATTATTATTATTATTATAGTAGCTTTAGTTTTTTAGATTATCTGTTTTATATTTTATTTTGTTGACACTTACATTGATATTGCATTTTTATTCTTTAGTTTATAAATGGGCCGTAGAAGCTACAGTTATGAATGTTAATACCTGAGAAGACATTTTGTGTGGTCTTCACATAACAGTAATACTCATCTATAATACATTAGTGACGGAACATGCATATTATAATTTAGTTAGGCGAAGTCTCAGGCATGTCTGGGCCCGCAGGTGTGGTCTTACATTTACACCAATATTAGAACGATGGCAGGAGTAAATCTTGAAGCGTGCACTATTTAGTTGTGGCTGATGTTTAAATGCTGTTCTTGGCCTCAGGTATTTATTCATAAGTCTTAAAACAACATGTGTGCTTAAATTATACAAGAAAAGAAAGAAAATAAAATATAGAAAGCCATGGATAGACAAAGTTGGAAAAAGCTGGCACTGAAGGTAGCTGGGAGATAGGATATATAGGATAAACATCTAAGCTGTATATTCTGTAATAATTGGAAATTAAACGGGCTTTTAATTAATCCAAACAACAAGTGTTTAGTTTACATTCCTTAATATTAGTATTAGTTGTGTTAGTATAAGTTAAAAAAAAATTAAGTTAGTGGTCTAGTTTTTGAATGGCCCCTTTTAGGGTTAAAGCCTCCTCCATATTTTTCCATTTCTCTTTGTCTTGAGCAACATTCATCCAGTTTTTGCCCGCTAGTTCTATAATGTCATCTGTCCATCTTTTATCCCGCGCTCTAGCAATATGACCTGCCCATTTCCATTTTTAATAATTAATAAAGCTTTAATAATAATAAATAATAATAAACGGGCTTTTATTTTTATTATATTATGATTAAATGGCTATTTTCAAATAATGCTTGATGATTTCAATTATAATTAGTTATTGTGATGTCTATGGTCTATAAACACTTTTTGATATAGAAGCTCACAAAAACCACACATGTTTTTCACTGATGTAACCTGTCGTGAAGTGAAGAGAATCATTAATTCGTAACTGCCTAGGTTTAGTAAACATCAGTCGATTAATCTCTGTAATCCCTCGAGACCGCTAATATAGTTATTCGGATGTCGGAAATGGCAATCGGACCGGCAATTGGGTTTGGTTTGACTTACAATGTTATTAATGTCATCAAAATTGCCTGGCATTAATTGAACACCTGGGGACGTAAATTTAGGATAGATATAGGTTTCATTCTTAAACGTTACTGCCACCTTTATGTCCCACTTCTTTTGGTAGTTAACCACTATTTTACCCCCGAAAAATGTTTGATTTATAGAATAGGTACATATATAGTAAAGTACATAATTTGCAAAGCATCTAAGGCCTTCGAAATGTGTCTAATGGTCGTATTGTTACTTTAATATCTCTATCCTGATTTGGGGTATGAACCCAAGAATTCATTTGAGCATTGTAACCACCTTAAATTGAAATGAAAGGCTTTACGGGTCCATATAGTATATTAAGCCTATATCATGGTATTGTCGCTGCTCACGCGAGCATAACATGAGTTAAAGGGATTAGAATTATGTACATATATGTACTTAGAGCTTGGTTATTGTAATTTTATGTAGGTAGTCGAGTGATTTTCAGAGCCTTCTAATTGTTTTCGAATTCCGCCAGCTAAATTTTATTGAATTTATTTTAATAGAAATATATATGTTCTGCTAGTTTATATTCATTCGCCATATATGCTGTAAAGTTTTGTTACTCGATGCCAAAACATTTCTCTCGCAAATGATTTCGACAAGCATAAATACGTCAGTCTGTATATATCATACTGCTTAGTTATAGCAATTATTGCCCTTTGAGTCTACGTTAAAGCATTGGGAAAGACGTAAATGACGTTAACGTCAAACTGTCAACTGTCACTTCAAAAGCTTCATTTCGAAATACAAACAAAAACTACTACACCATTTAAATGAAATTATCCAGAGTGTTATTACTAATTGTGCACAAAGAGTGCTTTGTGGATTTATTCTTATTCTAGGTTCTTATTTAAATATTCACCGGTCCGAAACTGTTGTGGAGTGAACTATTGAACGAACAATGTATGCCTAATGGATTTCCTAATAGTTTTGTTGGCGGGAAATAGTGCATTTGCCATGTAAACTAGAATATAAGTGTGGTTAGGCTCCGATTACCAATATAAACTAAGTTAAAATTGATTTTGACAGAAATTTAGGTGACATCGATTACTATAAATGTTTTAATTAAATGAAGAATAACGAGAATTACAGCTGTACTTAGAGTCGTTAATTAAGAGATAACGATTATCGAACCAATTCCACTTACCATCCTTTAAGAAAAGACCGTATCAATTCTTAAAAGGCCAGCAACGCACTCGCGAACCATCTGGCATTGAAAGTGTCCATGGGCGGCTGTATCATTAACATCAGGACCTGGTTGTTTGCCCCCTGTTCTATAAACAAAAAACATGAATTTAGAACAGATTAAAAAGTTCACTATAGATTCAATTGTAAGCTTAAAACTGTGTACCAATACACCAGAACGCTATGAAGAAACTATATAAGTTAACATTGACTTGAAATATGCCACAGACTCCAAAATTCTCAAGAGGCGATCGTTACTTGAGATTACTCTATTCTATATAAAACAAATAATGGTTTCACACAGCAGCTGAATCAAAAGTTGTGCGACTGCAATTCTCCGTATGAATTTCGTTTTATCCATTAAAATATCGTAATTAAACGTGGTTTAAACAAGCTGAAAACATACCTCGATATTTCAACTGGTTTATTAATTTGACATTGCGCAAATCAATTAAACCTTTGTTATGATGTTATGTTGTGTTATTTCGATCATTTCATGTACCAGTCTTTTCTCAATAAAATTAATAAAATTGTTATTTTGCATTGTTCAATATCATACTCTAAGTAGCGGTACAGTGTGAATTCCTTAAAAACTTGATGAGTGCCTCAGAAAATCGAGAGAGCCGCTTCAATGTTTCAGATATGATATTTTACTTCGATGAACTCAAACGGCCTATCAAATGCTTATGTTTATCTTGCCTTAACGTTGAAACAGTATGCAGCTCACAACCTAAAAACAGTTAAATTGAATCCACAACATTACTTTTCGTTTCGTTAATATTTTTCCATGTTTTACTTAACGTCCAATTGCTGTAATTAAAAATGTTATTTCAGTCAGGAATTTATCAAAAAATCAGCAATCTATTCTAGTGATACGCGCCATTTAAGACGCTCGTCAAGTACTATAAGAAAATGTCTGTTTCACCCTTCGAATGACTTACACAAATTGCGCTTTAACTTTGCAAGCCCATGGGGTCTCTTTGTCAAAATACACCCCTACATTGAGAGCAAATAGTCTTCGAATTCGTCACGCTTGAAATTACTTAGATTAAGTATATTGGCGACCTTCAGTTGTTAGGAATCTAAAATTAAAATTAAAATAAAATTCTTATAAAAAGCAATTGTAAATTCGACTTCTACGATATTTTACTTACAAAAAAACCAGGGTGGCGTGAAAATCCTTGAAGGTTACAAGAAGATGGCCTAAAGAGATTCTACTCTACGTTGTTAAGTCTCAATATTTAGCGTTTCCAATTTAAATTCTCATGAACAACAATACTGCAGAACTAAAAATAGATTAAAACCCTTGCCCAAAATTGTAGCTAGCTAGTAGCTTGCCTGTATAAATCAGCCAGTTCACTACATTAATGTTAATATAGTCGTCTAAGCCAACTTCAAAAAACCGTAGGTTAACCGATATGGATAGGTGGTAATAAAACATTTATTATAAGTTTCAACAGGCCAAAATGAAAACTGTGATCTAAATACATCAACAATGCTATTAAAACAATAATGCTTCATATAATCAATCATATTTATAAACATAATATTGTATGTATTGCATACAACAAGCCATAATTGATTATTAGCTAACTTCTAAGTAGATTCAAAGAGTTCTATTATTCTACACCTTTGTCACTTAAGGCATTCAAACTTTTTTAGACCTGGGCCTCAGATTTCTTTATTTGTTTCATGATCATTTGTCAATCTTATAGGCAAAACGGTGGTCAGCATTTTGGGTTAAAGGCAAGCCGGTTTACTCACAATGTTGTCATGAATGAAAGTCCATTGTTGCACAGCCGCGGATCGAACCTAAGACCTCAGGGAAGAGATTCGCACGTAGGGAATGCAATCCCGACTCGAGATCGTAAATTCGAGATCCCGCGGGATTAGAAATATCAATCCGGCGGGATCCCGAAATTTTCGGGATCTCGTATAGTTTAAAAAAATAATTCACGTGACTGAATACGATGAAAACTGCATGTTTGTGATAGTGAGGTTAATTAAAATACAATATTATTTGAAAGAAAACAAAAGCCTTTATCCTTTTACATTACGAACTAAACAACTAACAATTTCAATTACATGAACATAATCAAGGTAGGTATAGCTCAAGGAGATTACAATTGGTGATTTTGAAAGTAACTTATAAAAAAAGAGTATCTTCTAAAATGTCTCAAGAGTGCTATCTGCTAACCGGCATCTAATTTCCATTGCAATGTACCCTATGTAATGTGCAATGTCGCGTGAAGCGTCCCGAGCGGATGTGTGTAGAATCGCTGACCATTGCAGCCCGATCCCGTCAATCTCGAATGGGATCTCGTCATATTATGCTTCGGGATTGATCCCGAAAAATTACATGGGATCTCGCGAGATCGACATCGAGATCGCTTACTTTATGACTTATTGACAAATGACAAAAATTTCATTGGCTTTTAAAATATCTACACAAAGTTGCATCAATAATTTTAATAAATACAAAATTGTATACTTTTACAGTTAGACTGTAAACTGTTATGTTAAACATAACAATTTTACCACCCGTAATAAGAACGTGGAAATAAGTCTCTGGAGGAATATTTCTTGGCATTTATTATCTCGTGATGTATCTGCGGGGAAATGGATTAGATTTTTCTTTTCCGTACCATTTCTTTTCGTTATCCCGTTTCTTTAATAGCAATACAATGTTCAATATTTAGAAATATGAATGTGAAACTGTTATATGTTTATGTCATCTCCGTAGGAAGAAAAGTAATACACGTTAGTGTAACATTTACAGTTAAAAACTTAAAAAGAATGAGTTCAAAGTACGATGCAATATTGCAATAAATCCAAAAATTACGCCACCTACGTAATCAATAAAAATCAATTACACACCGAGTAATAAAAAAATCTACGAACAGTACGGAGCTGGACCCTATAATCCGAACGATTTTAAAATCCCCTTGTTGAATTGTGGCGATAATTGTCATGAAACGCGGCTATCATTAAGAGATTGAGAGATTACTTGTTCCCCATTTCGGGGTTAAAAATTGGGAATAAGATTTATATCATTAGTTTAATGGTGCGTCTTGACGCCGGGGTAGATTTAGACCAAGAATATACGTAGTTGAAAATATCCGGAGTTCTGCAATATTACTTTGAATTTTTTTTATGTTTATATTTATTTTTTAGTATAATATATTATTAATTAAGCTAATAAGTAATTTAAAACTAACCTAATTCACTAAAAAGGATATTTAACATAAGAATGTGTCGTACTTACAGTGTTAATTTGAAGACACTCTCTTCTTGTGTAGGTACAGTTTTTTATCCGCTTACCACTGCTGTGCACTGACGACTAACGTGCACTTACACTAATTCACTAATTCGAATGGTTGTGTCCTTTTCAATCTTCTCCAAAACTACATGGCAGCTCAAATATTCCCGCCGGTTTATTGAAAATAAATCTAATTTTAAAAAAATATATTAAAAATAGTCTATACTTTCACGTATGTATAAATCCTATCTTTGCCAATCAAACAGGTCTTAGCTAATTCGGCTGTTCATTTTCCATTTCGTTTTTCCAAGGAATGCATGGGGGAGGCTTATTGGAAAAGTTTTAACTGGATTACATTTGATTAGACGAGACGAACTCGGATGAGACAACTTTATGCTCGGAGAGTTTATGCTCGTAACTTGTTTATTTGTAATTTTAAATTACACTTTTGTGATGTAAATTAGCTAAAGTTTCTGCCTCATTTACGTTAAAAAATATAATGTGTGTATTTGAATAAATCTTATTTATTCGAGTGGTTTCCGGCTATCGTGGTCAGTTTTTTTTTTGAATTTGTTAAAAAAATTCTTATAAAATTTATTTGAATATGTACTGCTAGCAAAAGCCAAGGTAAATATTAGATCATATTATTAAAGCAAGTAAGACATTGGTCTGCTTAAATTCTTGTACAATATAAGTATGTGAGGAATATAAGTTCTCAACTATTTCACCTAGCGTACTATGAAATTGTGGTAGATGTAACATTTTAATAACTTGTATAATGCTTGTATGTGAATCATACAAGCATTATGTTATCTTAACTTGTAAAACAATTATTGTACTGTAAATTATTTAAAACAGAGAGTTTTTAAATGTACCAACTTCACTGCACTTCAATTACGATGAAAAATCAGTTTTCCTCCCTCAGTGACTTGAGATAAAACAGATTTTGTAATGAAATAATAACAATAGTCTTTCAACTTAAGTTAAATGGCAGCGTTTCTTGGAACTGTTTTCTAGTGCTTTTTATCCGTCTTTTGTTCTTTTTAAAGCATTTTTATTAAATTCACTAAGAATTTAATTGTTTCTTAAATAATTTGTTTAATCTAAAACGTATGTTCGTACCTAATTAAAAACAAAACTACACCAATTATTTTGTCAATTTGTTCTTTCGGTTGCCTTCGATTTCTGAATTTATTTTCAAAACTTTTATAGGCAAGCAGGTGATTCTGTGCTTGACGTAAGAACAAAATCTATTCGTGTATAGCTTTCCATTCCACAACTTCAGGCTTGAGAAACGAAAATTTGTTATTAGTACTTTTATCCTAATTGCTACCTTTAGAAGTCTAATTTATCAGCCTAGTGTTAACCACAACCCATGTCCGATATTTATCTCGATACGACATCCAAATTTCGTGAAAATCGGGACGCGGTAAGCGGCCCGAGGGGCCACTAAATATAAAAATGTAATTTCATTCTTTCCTTATAACTTCTAAGGGCAATATTTTTGTAATACGCAGGTGTAAAGGTCTATCATTAATGGTGGATCACCCCTAGTCTGCTTCTCACTTACACCTCACACTAATGTATTGCTATCTCGTTCTGTGCACAGATGTTTTTAAGATTCATAGCAGTTAGATATAATTTACTTTTTGTACGATGCGGAAGATTTCATAAGTTTTGTTCCCCCTTAATGTTGATAACATTAAAGCAGGTAAGCTCACCAGTAAATGTAAACAGATATTTAATACAATTTGTGTCAAACCCCCGAAACAAATGTAATATTAGTTCAATAGTGGACTAACTATTTAACAGTACGTAGTCAACAATATTAAATGTAAGTACTGCATCTAAAAGAACAATGCAGAAATGAGAAAATAGTGTACATGGCTCGAGGTTAGTAGACTAACACGGGTGTGATATGAGTAGAAGTATTTCATAAAAGATAAATAAAAGAAAAGCAGAGTTTGCTAAGGAAAAGTAATTAAATTTTCATAGATTTTTAGTATTAACTTAGAACTACACGAAATCTGTAAAAAACGAGCAGTAAGGAAATTAAAAAAAAACAAATTCGCGCACTGCAAACAGTTTGCATTTCACCCATATACCCAGTTGCTAGTCACGTAGCGCTTGTATTACGTTTTTTAAAGTAGGGTAACTTCGTTAATTTACACCAGCCAGAGATAATGTCGCCGGACGGCTTAATTAACTTTATTAGAATTTATTTCACGAAACGTTAACGTTTAGGGGTTTTTAATCTACGAAAATCCGTTGTCTCGTTAATATGAAATTTCGGAAATGTATTTCCGGTAATCTTTTTAAATTCCGACGTGAAATTTGAAAAAGGAATAACGATGTTTCGCTTAATTTGAAAATATAATTTGATGACGCTGTAATGAAGCTCGAAAGATTTTTTATTTTCCGAATAAAATAAAGCTTTATAAACCTAATAATTACACGTATTTTAAGAGTTAAAAGTCAAGCGCACATTAAGTTAGGTTTTCTTCAGAAATAAAATCAATGTAATAGAAATACCGAACATATTTTGCACAGTAGCTCCTCTTACAAAAGTAATTGTTTATTTGGCTACATACTTAGCGAAGCAGAATCATATCTGGGGTTGATAATCGCGTAAATTCATTAACCGGGCTGTAAAATGTTTTGTGAAGGAAAATTGAAAATTGTGCTCAAATGGAAATAATGTCAAAACAAATAACAGGGGCTTACTTACAAGGATGAGTCATTTAGATACGTCTTTTGATTGTTGGATAGAATATTGTTTGATTAAACCGAATTAGTCTGAAGTCATACATTTAGGAATATAACCTATGTGAATGTTTGTCTACGAAAGGAGACATTTTATTGGTGGTAAACAAGACTAATGTGTCCAAAGGGTTGGACAAAGCCTATGATTTAATATGGTCTATGATATTTACGCAGGGCCATCGCTCATGCCCTGAGCCGCAGTTAGTCAGTTGTCACTTGACAGCTGTGTTATTTGACCGCCATTTTGAATTCGTGACGCATGACTTGACGTTTGTTTGAAACTTTCCATAGCTAATTTGTTTAGATGAAAATCTTTATTCCAAATCTATGTCGTAATCATGGACATTTATATAACTTGTTTTACAACAGTAACATAGCAAATCAATAGGATTATTATATTTTAAATTATGTAGTTATTTTTAAATGATTTGAAACGATTAAACTTTTTTCACCATATCAAGTTCGTTACCCACGAACATATATAACAATTTATTCGCTTATTAAGTGCAAAACATCATGTTAAAAGTAACGAGTGCTGCGGCTAGATGACCGCATGTTTGCATTAATGAACTGTACATGGCCTACTTTTTTAATGGAAAAGGTGGTTTTGTTTAACGATTAATATTTATTGAGTTATTATTAGGTTGTAATTTAAATAACAATGTTAATATGTACTCAATGTTATTTTCCTTTCACAGGTAAATTATAACGAAGAAAAGCTCATTACAATGCCGTACAAGGAAAATCTTAGGTAAGTTCTTTATAAGGTCAACCACAGGATAGAATTTTGGTACAGACGTAATTATATCGTAAAGAGTATTGCACCATTACGATTTTGAACGATTTTTTAAATTCAAATTTATGTGTTGGGTAAATTTGTATTACATTATTTGTAATAAAAATCTAAACCACCATTATTATATATCCTTTTGCGGCCAATGCACCAAAATATGATTCACTGAAAGCAAAATTTTAAAAAGGCTACAAACAAACATTAACTAGCTTTAAGGAATTAATGTAGCTTATAGCCAACATGAGACAGAATCTTCAAACAACCACAATTTCCTAAGAATCTCAAGACGTTATTCATAATGTGCTCCTAAATGATCCAAAAGCCTTTTCAAAGGACACTTATGGCCTTTGAAAAATGTTTGAAGGACGTGGATATTTGAGAGGGTTTGAATTAAGCCAGTCCCTCTAGCCTTTTGCTTAATGTCTCTTCATTTTTTGGAAGCTAAGGTTACACAAAGTTACACTACTTGTTGTAATATTTTTTGAAATGCCAAACTGTGTCACTAATATAGATAAAATACGTATTTTTTAATAGATTTCAATAAACCAATTGCAATTTGACGCGTTGTTTTTTTTAATAATGTGATAATAAATAAGTTGCTAAATGATTTTAAAATGAATAAAGCCTAAAAACATGTTATCTACTGAAGACACCAATTCAACTTAAATCAGAATTAACGAAATATAGTCAGCACTTTTGAGGAATTACAGTTTAAACCCGTATGTGTCATTCATAAAAACACTATGAAATAATTTAAAAAAAATTTGGCGGCAAGAAGCTATGGGCGTGATTTAGCTAAGTGTAACTCTCTACTTTTAGTAGTATAGGGTTCGGAACCCTTTATGAGTCACTTTTTGGTCACTCACAACAAATTCGACCGAATCTTGGTAAATTTTACAAATAATATATTTTCCCAAATTATGGTTTATTTTATAATCTCACTCACTGCATTTTAAAACCTATTGTCAGATAGTATGTCTTACCAAACAATAAAAACTCATAGTTTATTCAAATTTTGTGGACACGCTTGACCTAGTTCATTTTCTAGATACATTTACAAATCTAGGTTGTTTAACTGTAGATTTGCAAATTTTACGCAATTCAATCATTTGAAGAGTGACAAGAAGCCTTTTTATATAATATAAATAGTACATATACGATTTTTAAGCACATATCTGAAGTCCAATTATCCTTTTGTCGATTCTTCTAATTTGAAAAAAATAACCAAAGACAAACCATTGAAAAACCAGGCACACAACCAGTTAGACATGCAGCCAATTTAATCTGCAAACCGCAACCAAATATAAAACATTAACAATTCCATAATTCATTCAAAAATGAAACAGCAAAAGTAATCGAATAAATCGTTTGCAAATCACTCAATTCACAATAAAACAATTAAAAACTGTATCGTAAACAATACTAATTAATTTCGTTTCACACGTTCATCCATAACCTATGGATCGATTATTCTAACGAACGTGTTAATCAGGATTATGGTGCTCGATATTCACTACGCAATAGTGATGGGCTCCCATTAGAGTTCGATTATGGACTTATTATCACTTAATTAGATCTGCCGAATGCCTTTAGGTTTACATTACACTGATTGACGGAAATACGTCAATTACAAGCGTAATACTAATTTGCAAATTAACCGGAAAATTAGTTTGATCTTTTTATAAGGAAATGGCGCTAAGCGCGTTTGTTGTTCGCTTTGTAGTATCTCCCAGCAATTACTCATTTTTCTCGATACGATACTATACTTAGACATAAATGTAGTCATTTCTTATTTTTATTAGAACCAGGCAAACCAGGACTAAGGAGAAAAAAAAGCGCACAACCAAATCAACAAATATAAACAAGTAACATTTAAAAATTAGACAATAACAAAATTTAATATAAAATAAATAATAAACTAAAAGATGATTTAGATAGAAAAGAAAACAGACCATACTTGGTAATCAGAATGAAGTTGTTCCGTCAAATTAAGTTTTAATTAGACGGTCTTGAGATTTTTCAATGATACATAGTCTACCAAAATCCTGGAATTTTTCATATCTAAATTGGTGGAATTTATTGGAGCGGATTTATTAGTATTCTATAAGCGTTTCTAGCACTTACCAGACGATCAAATATTGATAAACTTTAGCGAAGTTTAAGCTTAAGCCGGCCGTGGCTCTTGTAACTTAATATAGAAATTTTCAGAGCAGCCAGGCGTAAATCTTTCGTTAACGGTAAAGGTTCGGACTTCGTAAAATTAGTGTTTTATTTAACTTTTTTTCATTAACAAAAGTTGTTCCATACCTTTATAATTATTAAATATCTTGTATTACTATAATTGATAACGGTATTAAAATATAGACTCGTTTTAATTTTAATAACGTCGCTTTAGACAGGCTTTGCCTCGCTCGGAGTAATCTATTATATTTATAATCCAGGTAAATATCCTAAAAAAACGGTGATACTTGTTTATATACTGGTATATTATTATTACCTTTATTAGGGATACATTTGGACTTTCTTCCAATCTACAATTTATCTATATATTTTATTTTCTAATAGCATACTAGGTACTTTGACACTTAAACACATTTATATTTCCCATTCTTTTTAGGTATCTGTGTCCATTTCTTGGCAAATCCAAATCCCGTCATTCCTGTCTGCACTCTTCCATGTACCAGCTGTTGTTCCCTAATTTGGTCTATCCTTCTACCTTCTAAATGGTCTTCTTCTTTTTCGTTTATTGTACCTTGGACACCAGTGCAGTACTTTCTTGCTCCAATTTTGTTACAATCATTACACTACAAAAATATACCCGAGTCATTTCTGTCAATTGTAATTGAACAGTAAAATTGCAATTTGTCGTAAGTTATAATTTTAGCTCGTGGAGAATTTAGAAAGTGAACAAAATCTTAGCAATATTTTGGAATAATTGAAAAAAGTTTCACCTTTCCATTCGTTCGATTTAAGTACGATATGGTGTTACGGTAGGAAGTGGGGCAAAAAACTGTGTAACAGGCGGTTTCCGTGGGAATTCGTAGGGCTTCCGTCGAGGACACGAGAATAATTATATCGTATATCATGCGATATTGTAAAATGCTATACTTGATATTAAAACAAAAATAATTTTAGGCATTTTATGTATTTATTTATAAGTAATCTTACATTTACACATATATATTAAAGAAGAAAACACTTAGATAATATATAAATCCAAAACAGGTTACAAATACACAAAATATACGAAACAGAAAACATAAGTCAATTCAATGATAGATGAGTCATAAAGTTCATTAATAGATTTAAAAAATGAAAAATGAAATTAAACAAACGACAAGTTAATATATTTTTTTAAAAGCTGAACTTCTACGTCTGCTACATAAAGAACAGCTTCTTTAAATACTTCTTTTGATAAGGTGGAAATCGTCTTCATAAATTGTAGTATAGCGACATAATTTTGCAATGCGATAACTCAAAAAGTATATGTACAGTGGATTTGGGGCAATTATACTGTGACTGTATTTTCATTTCATTGTATCGGAATACATTGATCTTCAATTACCGCCTATAATGAATGAAACTCAAATGTGTTGCTGAAATATGTACTTTAAGAAACAATATTAACAGTGGTACAAAAAAACTGAGTTTGTTATTTTTCTTCAAAACTCACTTTTATCCTACTTCTATTATAATGCGAAGTGTTCTAACAAAAATATCTTCGAATTAAAATTTAAACCAGCGTTTTTTTTTCAGAGTTTCAAACAAACTAAATGAAACCTAAATAAATATATAATAGATAAGTAATAATGTAAATAATCAAATCTAAGAAATATAATTATTTCTTTACAGAAACTATTTATATTTATTTAGCTAAACAAGCTACAACAACTAAACAGCTAGAGTAGTTTATGCACTCGTGTGACAATCTTGGACCCTCGGGGCTTCATGTGACAAATTGGAAATAGCAGGCACGGAGGATAAGATAACTCAGACACGCTAACTTTCTACACAATGTAAGATATTCCGCCTAATATTAGAAATACGACTTTCACATCGTTCACAGTTATTTATTTCCACAGTTTCAGCGTAATACTAATAGAAAAATCTAGATTAATAGACGGAATAATTGACATATTAATAGAAATGCCGTAAAACAAATGACTAGAAACTGTAATACATAAATGATATATTTAGAAACCTATTTACTCGGTCTGGTCTGGTCTGGATTCCAGGAACAAAAAGGAGTTGTCTTATACATTATTTAAAATTGAAAATGTCACCAACATTTGCGAAATAAATGAACTACCTACATAATATAAAGTGTAGTATGTGTGAGACAAAAACTCCACTTAGTTATAATTTAAACGACATAAAATGTCTTATATTTAAAACTATGGAATAATTCACCCCAAACGGTCATTCCTAATAAAGAATTATGTCATTTTAGTTACGGTTGGTGTAACAGTTACCACAGGTTACTAATATGTTGTGAAGGGTGCACCCCGGAGGTTTCAGGTGACAAATTACATAAGATGTGCCCACCTGAGGTGGGTGCACCGAAATTCTGCTTTAATTAATAAATTACACGTGACATTCGAATACCTCCGTAATTGCTGTAGTTGTTGCATCCTAATCCTAATATATATGAAAATAGATTCTGTTTAATTAGAGAAATATAAATCTATTTCTGTGATTATATAAATATGTACTCATATTTGTTAATCTTTAACGTTGAACAAAATTAATAGAGACGAGTCCAGTGTCTTTTGCTTCATTAAAATTCCCTAACTTTTAATTACTTAAAAAATCTCCAAACATCAAATGATTATGTCCGGTTTACGCTCGTCTCCAGTTGCTTTGTTCTTTGACGTGCCTTAAAAAGACAACTCAAAAGATTTTTTTGTCTAATTGAATTAGTAAACAATTAAATCGGTGACCCACTTTGGCAAGTAATAAAGACTAGGGCTTCGCAGATAAATTAAAAAAGGGGCTCCGGTACTTCCATTTGCGATTAACTTTATTAGAATTCATTTGAAAGAACGCTCGGGGCGTACTAATGAGCTTCTATAACCTTTTGTTGATCGAGAATCTGAGCCAGAGAGGACTATATTTTCATCTGAGGTCATCTGAACTTTTTTTGGGGTACTTATGTGTTATACATATGAAATTAAATCGATATACATAGAAATAGTATTAGTGTTCCTGTATGTAAATTATATTTTCATTGTTGTTGTCGTATTGATGTGCTAACATCGATAATAATTTATCAAGCGTCACCTTGAAATTGTTCATAAATTTAAGCGTAGTTTAAAGCATAAATATTAATATATATATTGCCTTACTGTCTATAAATTCATTTATATTTTTAAGTTGATTTCGTAATCGTGAAATTTATTCTTTATTCGATTATTCACAATACAATCTTGGCATGAATCACATCCATTCACACAAAATATGAGTGCGAGATGGTTCGAATTCTTATCTGCACATATTTTTGTATTCCTTTGTATTCGCTTTGAATGCGCTGAAAAATGAATATTGTAAAGAAATACGATAATATCATTCTCTACTACAATATGTTAAAATATTTTATTACTGCTTTTTTATACAAATTTACATATTGAAGATATTTAAAAATTTAAGTTTTTTTATGTGTCATTTTATGTATTGAAGTTTAATTACTGCTACATTTTGCGTGTTGTCACTTGGTTAAAATGAAAGTGAACTTTTTTTTAATTTAATTTTATTGCAAAGACTCAATTTACTTGTTTTTCTATATAATTCTGGTAGTTCTTATAGATTTTTATATTATAATACCAAAAAGTATGTACTAATTTAGATTTCAAATCTAATCTTAATTTTTCTAACGAATGTTCATCAGTCATTCGAAATTTGAAAACCGGATATCAATACTTAAACTTATTGCAAATTAAATTCTATTCTGATTTCCGGTAAGAGCCAATCGTGTTATTATAACGCGGGGCTGCGTTTGACGAGTGCCGCAAGCGACACCTTGGAAAATTGGAAGGGAAATATAATTGGAAAATTATTCGGCTTCGCCACTTTTCAGTTACCCCACGCATTAGGGCATTAGATGAACTGCCTCGAGGAAGATCGTTGCATTTTCAAATTGAAATAACCTAAGAGCTATAGAGAACTGTAATAATCTTACTGGCTTTTGAATCGATGTCAGATCTCGCATCTGACATCGATTCTATTGTAGCATTTTAACGGGAAAACTAAGGTTTATATCTAGACAATTAACATACTTGATATCCCTTATATTATTTTCCAATCACTACAGCAGTGACCGAAAAAGGTCAAGTATGAACTTGCAAAGTTATAAAAAAGCGTAGACTAAAAATACAGAATACTTAGCCCAAAAATTTGTGATATTGACAAATTGCTTTCAAGTTTATTCGACGGTTTCATCTCAAAACAGTGACAAGTTGATAAGTCTCCGCCTTGTGCTGTCAAGTGTTTATTCATTCCATTTTTATGCCGCAGGGTGTTTGTAATACAATTGTACTCAGAAGTGGTATTTCATGGACTTAAAGTATTACCTTCTATGTGATAATGTTCTTTGCTGTCTCTGGAGTATGTCTCTAATTCTTTCGTCGTAACCAATGATTGATTGGACATTAAAAATGATATCGGACATGACATGAGTGAATAAAAAAAATCTTAATTTAGGCAGGATATTACAACTGTAATTCTTGATCATATTTAAATCCCGTTAAAGGCTGGGACAGTACGTGTACATTATCTAAGCACGCACCACCTATTGACAGTTGAGATAGATAACTTTTGTTTCATTAGCAAAGTAACGCATTTTAGTCCCTCGTGTCACGTTCGTCACCCCAGCACTCGACAAACAGCGCGTGATGTGAGGTGAGCGCGTAGGCTTTTGGTCTGCTGTTTGCTTTGCTGAGATAACAATAAGAAAAACTTTATGTAGCTTAAAATCACGTTCGCTTTGGTTCATTTCTTGGGTGTATTGGTTAATCCAGGGACAAATCTTTATTAACGAAAATTAAGTAAATCGCTATTCAATTAATTAATTTGTCGCATTAGTTTTTTATACTAATATAGATTAAAAATAGCAGTAATGTTATAAAGAAGTTCCTAAACATCTGGATATATGTATATTTATAATTTTTATTAAACAAGAAATTTCGGAATTGTTTTCTCTAATAATTGAAATTATCAAACGAAAAACAAATTATATAGCAAATATCAAGTTCATTACGTCTGTTGTTAATTGAAATTATGAATCTAGTCCTCGGTTAAAATTAACAAGTGTATATATCCCGAAATGTAACATAATTAGGCCGTGTATTTTCAAAGCTCCGAGATTTATACTGTAAACTCAGCGACTTATTGGCAAACATAGGGGATGCTGGCTGATAATTAATCTGCGCAGACGGATCCAACATCATGCTTTGAATACAAATCATTGCAGTGATTTTACGATGATAGGATATGTTTGAATGCTTTCATTGTGTAGATTGTTAGTTTTTAATGTGATTTTCGTTGGTAGATATAAAGTTGACATTATATTATCACAATAGAATGCTTAGATCGTCTTTAGGCACTAAATCTTGTGTTACTTGTTAAATGTAAATAGTATGATCGTTTAATATCGCGTATAAGTATAATATATACTTTTAGCACGCTTGCGATGCCTACAGTACCTTTTTCTCTACTCTTATCCACTCTACGCTATGATCTTTCTCACCGAAATGTATTCATTAAAGAGGACTGGTTATATCGCGATGATTGGTGTTAACAAATATTTTTTTTAGTAGTATGTTGATTGCGTGGTCTGGTAAATCAAAATTAATATTACTGTAAAGTTTTTACGTCTGTAAATCTAATTAGCATAACACATTAAACGCTCAAATCACGGCTCGCTTGAACGTAAACTTTCAGTATTGAAATATGTTTTTGTAAGTACTGTAAGCGATATCGTTCGTGTATGTGTTGGCGTAGACGGATACTTCATAATTATAAGCTTTTAACTTGTTAACGTGTGTACTAATCAATTTTCGAAAGGTCAGAGCGGATACAAATATGAATTGGGTACATTATTTACATAACTCGACGTCAGAAGCCTCTTTCTGCAATCGGAACAGTCGAGTTGTATAAATAATAATTGTTCGTTTAGCTTAATATTAGCTTTAAAATGCTTTGAAAAAAATGTGTTTGTTACATAGTGCAGGCATTTCTTAAACGACGCTAATATTGTGAAGGCACTGTGCCAACCACTAATCTAATCGCTCTCACTAAACCAAATCCCCTTTTACTATTATTATCAATATAGCTGTAGGACTTACTAAATTAATAAACGTGAAAGTTTGTGTGGGTTAGAAGTATATTATATTTAAAAAAATAATGTCAGATATTATTTAGGAAATATATGAATTTGATTTATATATTCTAGAGGTTTTGCCTTTACTGCTTTGTTATATGTATGGCAATGTAATATATGAAATTTATTGTATTGAAGTATATTGGCGGATACAGGCTGATGCTTTTCGAACGTTATAATGCAATCTCGCTTAGTTCCACTTAAGACCGCAGAAGTCCTAACGTTTTCCAAACAATTTTTTTAATATAAAACATTGACTGTTCGTTTTCTTGTATACGTTTGTATAAATGTACATACTAATTTTCATAGTACTATAGGAGTCTTAGGTTTCATTAAATTGCTATTGAAGTAGACAATCAAAATCGGCTGGCGCCTCATCAAATGATTTTTTATTGAAACCATGTGGTCTATTGAAATGCACCCAGTAAGTACAATATACTTTAGCGAATTGAGTGTAATGTGCGAAGGATGTTTTATAGAGACGACCTTGGCTTCGATTTGCGTTGAATCATCTCGAGAACTTGTTTCCTGGCGTTTTGGTTTGTCATACATGTCCAGAATATAAAGAAACGTCACTTCTAAACAGAAGTACGTTTAATATTTTTATTTCTTCGATAATAAATACTCACTCATTTTGAATAAGCTTCAGAATAGAAATGACAATTAGTTTTGTATTTTATATGCTAAACAGCTAAACGACTTCTATTTGATAACTTGCTATTGACGTGCATATATACACATATATTCTATTTAAATTAAGAATGCCATTGATTATATACTCGTTTACATTTACATAGGGAATGGTTCTAAAGCTAAAATTGCAACGTTCACCAATTTCAGCTAGGTGCGAAGCAATTTACAATGCAATGATGTCGGTTTGTTTGTGGGCTATAAACCAAGTCAGAGGCACAGGGGCAGAGCCGGCATCACACTGTAATTAATGGACGGCAAGACAGGGGTGAAATTGGATCAATTTGACCCCCCCTTCCCAATTTTAAAAGGACCTATTGGTAAACAAAACTAATTAACGCCGATCGTTGATTGGGTAAATGATTTTTTGGATTAAATTCAAATTTGTTATGTAATTTATTTCGCTCAGCGTTCTTTGAATAGAGGTATCCTTAAAGATGTTTATTTTAGCTATCTTTGAGATAACAAATAACACAGTCATTAGACAAACGAAATGCTGCGTTTTACGTAAACCATTATTCATTTACAAGCGTATACTTTTTTTATGATGCCGTATCTGCATTAATATTTAATTAATTTAAGTTTTATTTCTGTTTGCACACACATTTAAGTTCACTTAAATTACAAAACAAATATGTAATGTGTTATTCGAATATTTTTTTAATACAAAGTGTAATCTTACAAGCGACCTAATAAATTTCCATGAGCGTGCTTAGCAAAACACTTAGGTTATCCGCATACCCCAAGTCAGCTTTATAAGCACTTGGATAAGACTTGAGAAATTTAAAATTAACCTGTGCTAAAACTCAATTCAGCACATATAAAGGACCCTCGCAGGTCCTTCAGCCGAGTGCGATGTCCTGCCCCACGTATTTAGCTATTGTTTTAAGTGTTCTACGCTTCGTTACGCCCCTCTCCTCAACTGAATTTTAAGGTCTTTTTTGTTTTCTTTATGGAGGACCCTTGTGCTAAACTGATAATGAAGGTGGGGCTAGGAAAATTTATTATTGCAAAGGTTCTCGTTGTCGTAATTGCGTCTTTACGGCGCAATCAGGACGAATGCTGTGTTTGGGTTTCGTCCTTGTGTTTTGTTGTGAGAGAACATTTTCTGTATTCATTGTGTTAATTTTACCAAACGGCCAAACACTATTTAAATAATAAACGTATATTAATTTATTAATTAGAAATCTGGGATGAATGAAGCGTCAAAATACTAGAAGCAATGTTACCGCGTTACGTACATACGGTTAGCCGAATATTTTTAAATGGCCGTTAATGATTTGAACTATTATGTTATATTTATTTATATATTGCGAGCGGAATTAATTATCTTGCCTAATAATGAAAGCAAACACAAGAGTAATAAACTAAAGCTTTTCTCAGACCGCACGGTAAGGTCCAACAGAAAAATTCTTGTGATATTGGGATTTTATTAAATGAAAAATAAATATTACTTCATAAATAAAAGATTTTAACTTGCGTAATGTGAAAAATAAAACACGTCTTTCCCTTTGAGCTGAGTTTCTTGATTTAAGTTACGTATATTTTCCGTAAACAGAATACACAACGTAATTCCTCTTATTTCCCTCAATTACGGTCTTTTCAGTGTGGATTAGGGTTGCTCACTAAAAATATTACCTCACTCCTGTTGTAGGTTATTGTGAATGGAGTTTAAAGTTAGAAATGGATTCTGCTCCGACTATATATTAGTTTCAAAAATAAATAAATGAATGTCTCCTTGATCTGGTGGTTAGCTTGACTGCTAATCAAGAAGTTTTGGGTTAGAATCTCGTGTATTATCTAGTATACTATCGTCTGATACTGCCTTTTACCCAGTATTTTTACCTTTATAGAATTAGTTCGGAGTTTTGAAATAGTTCATTGGTAACCCTCTTTGCGATCTCATGTCAAGTGTAGGTGTCTGTCGTTTGTATGTTTTATGTGGTCGGAAAGTAAATTACTGTTCATTTTGTTTGAGTGCGAGTGTGGGGTGATTTATTGAGTTACTTTGCAGGTAAAATGGTAATGTGTTTGAAAAAGTTTTCATTCACATTTAACATTAAATATTCTATATAAATCGAGAACTTTCGACACGGACTCTATAAAGTCCCGTTAAATAGTAATACATAGAATTATACAGTTCAAACATCCTAGAAAAAATAAAATAAATCAATGGCGCTACAACCTTTTTAAGTCTTGGCCTCAGATTTATGTATCTGTTTCATGATCATGTGTTAAATTAATAGGCAAGTAGGTGATCAGCCTTCTGTGCCTGACGCAAGGAACTTTTTTTCGGTCTAAGACAAGCCGGTTTCCTCACGATGTTTTCCTTCACCGTTCGAGCTAATGTTAAATGCGCACATAGAAAGAAAATCCATTGGTGCACAGCCTGGGATTGAACCTACGACCTTAGGGATGAGAGTCGCACGCTGGCACGCATTTTTTCCATTGTTAATTTTGTTCCTTTTTGATGCATGTTGATGGTATAGTTTTAAACACGCCGTGTAACCCTATCATACATATAAAGCAGCCCTGAAGACGATATTACGTATTGTTCTAGCTAAGTATAAAATGTTATGTATAAATTCTGGAATAGCAACAATTGAAGTTTGCAATAATTTATTATTTCAAATGTGCAAATATTACACATCACGTTATAAATATATTAGCCTCACTAATTCACTAACATTTATCGGAAATATACTGAACACCTGGGAACCCAGAGCCCGCCTTATCAAAGGAAACCGCAGAGAGTGGCTTCCCCAAACATCTTCAGAGGACTAATTGTAATACTCGACGTGTCTTACGCCTGAGACATTTCTAGGATATGGTTTTACTAATACCACAGGCTACCCTACACGTTATAAAGAAACATTAATTAAGGTAACGTAGCATATTACTACGAAAAGCTTCATTTATTAGTGGATGTAAGGAACAAGTTTTGTTTATAATTTGAGAAGATTTCTACCGGTTTCGTGATCATTTATTTTCTTAATTCTCGTACACTAGTAGGCCTGACACACACCATCGACTTTTTGGGTCTAAGGCACTATTAACGACTATTTCCTTACTTACTTTTACTATACGAGCATGTGTGATATTCGCAGACAGACAATCAATCAATTGGTACCATAGGTATGGTAGCCATGATTCGAATGTTGCCAATGCTAAACTATTTACCAAGTTTGCATGGTGTTGCCATTCAAATAAAACAAATAACATTGTGTTCTCTTATTACATAATTTCGTATAGTTAGTTAATCGTACCTTTTGATTTATATTTAATTTGTTTTCGTTATTATTTTATTTTTATATACATATTTTAGAACCTAACAATTTGATTCATGACTCTTCGAAGAATAGCGTTTGGTGTTGTATATGTGTAAGTGTTCATTGTTATATACCCGCTGCCTCCTTCATTTTGATCTGAATGTAGTATCAAATATGTAATGCAACAAAATGTGGTATGTATGTAAATCATTTTAAAACAGAATTTACGTAGAGTATATTTTTTTACATAGGTTTAGAATATCTTATTACCAAAGTGTATAGAAGTTATCTTTGTGTCTAAAGTATCGCGTGACGACGCTCAATTCACACGGTGGCATTCTGTTTGCATTGAATTATCTTCGCTTAGTGAGCAAGTGAGTAATTCGAATTCACAAAGCTGGCTTACTATGACATGGGAGGTATTCATTTTCGTCAAATCGCGGATTAAGAACGTTACAGGAACAAAGGTTTTCACTAATCCACAACTGCCTTAACACATTTAGGGTTGTCTACTAGTTTATTGTAAATATACGATGCGAATCATCGATTAGATTGCCGTTGAAGTACTGGTTTAATTATGTACCGCTTCAAAACAAGACCTAGGCACGAAAATATTTGTGTCGAAGTTTCAAAATCTAGCAAAACTTTTCTAAACAGATCCGATGATCATAAATACTGTCCCTCAAATTTTATTTAAATTAACAAAAAATTGTATGCTTAGAAAAAACTTTTTCATTCATATGTATGTTAAGTCAAAGTAATAAATCATTTATTCATATAGGTAACGAAATGTACACCGTCAAAACAAATTGAAAATTTGTAAATAGAGAGATTTAAAATAACATTATAGATATAAAAATTGCCTCTTAATATCATTTCAAATTATAATACAGAGTTTACTGTATGGGTATTGAACTAATAAAAATGGATGGTGAAATGGACAACCCTATCTATTCGCGTAAATGCTGCAGATTCTCCAGGTTTTCTTCCAAGGGGAATTTATTCCCTCCGGCGTGTCTACGAATACGCTGGGGTAGGTGGGCTTAATTGGGAAATAATGCCGAAACGATTAATCACAATACCCCATGTTTAATTCGAGCCTGTTTCTACAAGAGAACACTTTGATGTTAATCTTAAAAACATTTAATTCCATCTGCGTAGCTATTGAAAACGCTTTGTTATTTGTTGAGAGATTCAAACAATTTCATCTCAATACTGTTTCCATCCAATGAGACTAATATCGGTTCAATATAATAAATGTTACGCTTTTTGTAAACTGTTGTTAATTTTTTTCTATGTAGTGTCATATGAATATGAAATACAAATAATTGTGAATACCGTGTCAAAATTCTGACACCAACTCGATGGGAAATAAATACCAACTTTATTATATATTACAAGCTAGAAAGCACGTTTACAGTGCTAAGCCTGCTATATCTTTCATACGACTACCTGTATTACAACGTGTTTGTTGGGGTTTTACTGATTTCCAATGGGACCGGGACTGCAGTAGACCTGAAACTGTCTCGGTTCGTTTCACTTCACGTGCGATTGGCCTATTGTTGGAAACTCGGTGGTGACTTGAAGACGGGCAGGGGTCGGACCGCACTGGATTCATCGAAATGAAAAGTTTTATATTATGGGAATCGCATTGTTTGGAATTGATTGAAATACCGTCCCATATGTAAATGTGTTATATTGGCAATTATTTTGCGATCATAACGATGCAGATTGAAATCGAAGCACAATTTAAATAATTTCCTATCGATTTAATTTCAGTTCGCGATTACATGAGTATAGAATCCCTAAGGTTAAATGGGTCCCTTCCACGTCTCTTACTTACAGTTTTGCTCAGCTGTCTTTTCCAAAAAAATCTTTCCTTCGTTTTTAGATCACATATTCATGGTTTGTAAGAATTAAGTTAGGAGGCAATAGTTATTAAGTATAAAGTATCCTGTGTTTGCCTGTTAAATGGTATGCAAACAATTAGTGTTAGTTGTTATATATTTGTGTTCCTTGATGTAGGCTTGTATTGTATACTAATTAGTTGGTGTATATTAAGTACAATTAAAATATACGTTATTATAATAGTGTCGCTTGAATTACATAATTTCACGTTTCGAGTGCCTGTGTGTTTTCTGCTGTGTTTGTTTGTATGTACTGTCCAATCTAATACAATATAACAAATCAAATCTATATATCTATATTAATTATTCATATTACTACGTAATGTTCATACATTATATTATTATCATTTTATAAAAAATCTAGATACTATTCTTATCGTTGAACATAATGTTTCTCAAGACATATTGAAACCAATTTTCATAAAAATAATATTTCAACAATTAACAGACGAAAGAATTTTGGAGTGAAATGAACAATACACAGATTCACCTCATTTGTGTCATAATACGTATACAAATCCTTGTTAGAACATAATTGGTAATAGGAAACCACGTCGGGTTACAATGACTACGTTATGAGGCAACGCCGCAAACCCTTTAATCCATAGCTCGCTTAATTCACTTGTCCCCTCATTTGAGAATTTGTCCACAACCCCCTAAACCTCATTGATGTCATTTCAAACGAATATTGCAAATTCCTGTTTATTTATAAAGCAATTTTATTCGGCAGATTTGAATTGGGTTGTTTGTTTTCTATTTAGCTGTAGGATTGGTCAATAATTATGTGGTTTTGCTTGTAGTAATTTAAAATAATAGTTTTCATAATCATCATTCCTGATGTGGTACGTTCAATCTACGGCTGTGCACTAATGGGCTTTCTGTCTGTGCGTATTTAACATTCGCTTGTGCGATGAAGGAAAATATCATGAGGAAACCGGCATGCCATTGATCAAAAATTCATGGCATGTGTCAGAAGTTTGCGCTTGAGACTAGATGGTTGTCGCGCCATTGGTTTCTGTTTTATCTAAAATACGATTAACATGAATCTAGAATGATATTTTACCGTTTAAAAATACTTCACAGGTTTCACTTATGTAAAACTAAGATTAATAATTAGAGCGCACACATGTGGGTATATAAAATAACTAAAACAAAGCAGCAACAAAAATGTGGGTAGACATAATAAACTCGATGACTCAACTAAGCATAACATAGAACATTGTGCGGATTTGAACATTAACCCTCCGCAGTAAAACATTCAAAATCTAGATTACCTCTATATAATGTTGTATAATAATGTATATTACTCTATTTAATGTTTGTTTCTGGAAGAAATTGAGCCTATAAATAAATGTGAACTAAAATATTGATAGTTGTAAGTTTGTTGTGAAAATCGGAAGAAAATGCTTGGTTAGTCAAGACGAATGTAACGTAAAAAATAAAATTCGGTGGAAGCGAAGGGACGACGGCTGGACGTGGTCTGCATACATAAAACGTTGTAAAAAATTCTCTCCTCCCCATTGATTACATACCTATATCTATGTTGGAGCAGATGCCGTTTTTATGATATTTACGAAATATTGTGGATAATCCTCAACTATATATGAATTCGGTAAGCTGATGTGTGAGATTTTATCTATAAACAATAAATTTTCCGTCTCTTTAATTGATATTTATCAAGTGCCCAACACACAGATATTTAAGTTGAATACATCTTCGTCTTGCTTTCACTGTAACCATAACTTGGTTTCGCGCATTCATTAATGAAACTTATACATATTAAATACTGCTCACGAGTTATTAACCGTTCTTAAAATACTAATACATTGTCTGCCCGTAAAATACAGCGAAAAATTAGTCTAAATTAAAACCTATGTTCTAAGTTAAAATGCATGCGGTACAAAGACATAAATTAGCAGCATTCTCGTCATATGGGCCCGAAAGTTTGGCTGGCGTTGTTCAAGTAACTGTGTCACGTGCCTTGGAATAAATTGTTCCGAACTTAATTAAAGAGTTCTATACACCCTCCGGTATTTTATGCGCCACAAGTATTCGGTATGGTATGTTAACAAGGTCCTATTCTTAAATTTAATGTCGACAATAAAATAAAACGATATCCATGAAATTAAACTGTAGGGATAAAAGTTTGTTTTAATAAATCTTTTTGGTATCTTTAAACGTATACGTCTCCCACTGTAGCTAACTCATATAAAACCCGAGGGTTCTGGGTTTAAATTTGAAATGTTATTTTTGACCTAATATTTTCTTTTACAGGATGTTCGGCTCAGAACCTGAGGATATTTCCGATGCAGAAGCAGCAAACGGTGGCTGTTGGGAAGTCTGTGGTGCTAACGTGCCAGGCTGATGCGTCAGACCCCGCCCTAGTGTCACAACCGCAGTGGAGGGATCCTAAAGGACAGATTATAAATGAGGCTGCGTACGTATAGCAAGAAAGACTTACTTTACTTCCAACTATAAATTCTACTGATAATTAACAAAATTAAAATAGCCTGTAATCTAGTTCTACATAATCAGGATTAAAATCCAAATGTCCAAATTCTTTCGTCCCTCTTCCTCACCACCATTTTCCAATTATTCCCTACTATTGTTTTTATTCCATCATCCCAGATTTCTGATGGGCGTCCTCTCCATTTTTTCCTACTGTTTTCCATCAATTCATGAACATTATAGAAAGTAGATGTAAAAACCTGCCTCTTCCCTTTCTGTCTTTTGATTGCCTCTGGATAATGTCCAATTTTCCATTATATAAATCGTTACAGTCAAGTATCTGTTGTGTAGGATTGAATAGATTTATTTAGATATTCGTCTTAGTTTTTCATATCCGCTTAAACTTATTCCGCACAATCCTAGTGGAGGCTTTTAAGGCAGCGTTTGGGTTTCATCGGAAACGAGGTCCAGCCATCTAGTAACCATCTCTCGTGTGACAGAATGGAGCTTTACGATTCACACTATACATTTGTACAGGTCTGGCACGCGCCCGGAAATCTACACCGAGCCAATGCCCGCGAAACAACTTCAGCTATTATACATATCGTCAATCACGCCGGCGATGGCAGGCAATTACACTTGTGAAGCAACCTTTACCAACATGCCGCTCAGTGCTAGCGTTATTCTGGACACTTTTGGTACGCATATTCATTTAATTGCATTTAGAATAAATAGAAATTAAGCCATTGCTTTTTTAGTCTAAATATTTTAGTCTATAATTACGCGCAACGTCTACGTTGTCTATATCTATGTTTATCGCGTTGGAAGGCATGAAAATGAAGTTTGATATATATGGATATAAATAATCAGGAATGTGTTTCCTCCATACTTATTTAATTCTAAACAAAATTGTTTGCTTTAATTTAAAATCTTTTTATTTTAGTGGCAATTACCTGGACAAATGCGAATGAAAATCAGTATGCGACGAAAGGAAAAGACTTTAAAGTAATGTGCGAAGTGACTGCAGAGCCTGCACCTTCAGTGGATTGGTTCAAGGAAGGCACTCCCGTATGTATTATTTCTATTTATATTTTATTGAATATGTAACTTGGTGTGCAGTATAATGTATCAAATATCTCGACTAGTAATAAAAGCCTGTTTCAAACAGCAGCTCATTGCAGCATATAACTCAAACACACAACTTTTATGTTATTCCATATTCAAATTGTCAATCTACTGTATGTTAAATATTCACACACATAGACAATGATCCTTTGAAGGACTTAGTGGGCTTACGCAGGTCAAACATGTGGAAGCCTCAGGACTAATAATCCAATTTGAACGTTACGGGATGCCATACATGTTATAAATGAATAACAATGGTGACTGTTTAATCATTTTTCTAACGTAACATTCAACAAAATTAGTTTTGTAATAGGTCTGCCCAGACAACTCTGTCTGACATGACTATAATTAGTCTATATTTAACGACAATTAAGTAGATAATTCTAATATGTGTTGTTATATCTATTATATTATTGTAGAATCAATTCCGAATCTAAAGGTATATTATCTTATTAATTAAAACATTTCAGTTTGCCAAAACATTTCAGTTTGCCAAAATATTGTCTTTTGTTGTATTATATTTCTAAACAGTTACAGTTAAAAATTAAACAAGTACTAATTATTGAATGCATTGTTCTAGATTTTGACTGGTGATCGATACGTCATTGATGTAAACGGTTTATTAATTAAAAGTATTGAGGAAAGTGACGATGGAACATACACATGCAGGGCTGTTGTCATTCAAACTGGAGAACTAGCTGAAAGGAATATTAAACTCGAGGTATGGATTAAATGTGTAAAATTACATACCAGTGGCACTACAACCCTTTTTAATCTTGGCATCGGATTTCTGCATCTGTATTTGGCAATGATTTCTTTAGGAAAATAGGTGATAGGCTTTTGTACCTGCCTGGTACACACGGGACACACCGACGTGGATGTTGGCACATTTCTAGAATAGAACGTACGCATAATGTTAATACTTAGTAATTCTTTTTTGGGAAAAGGGATAGTAATAAAATCCCAGAGGCCCTTTTATAAATTTAAGAAATGTGTTTAATAAAAGCTGTGTAAAACGGCTAACTATAAAGTTAACGATTATCCAGTTGAAAAAAGGGCCTGGGACTAGTGCTGGACAGGCTACTTCTAATAAATTTGCGGTGTGTGTTTTACAATAAGTGATTTTAGTTTGATGATTTGCTATTTCAAAAGAATACCGAGAGTTTGTTACGCCGGCTTTTTCTCTCGGCCTACACCCTTTGCCTTCTTTGACGATGAGTAGGGATGTCTACCGGCTCAAATTTAATGGCATGGAATAAGTGATACATATATCCTTTATTCCATAATAAACATAATTTATTTTATTTTAATAGAAAATGCATTTGGATAAAGCTGAGTTTCGAACTCACGTACACTTACCTTTGAAACGCAATCCCAAACACTAGACTGACACTTGTCATAATGTTTATACAGATAATTTGTATTGTCTTTAATTTTATATAATGATCTTCATCGCTTGGCTATACACATGTCTTTATAATACATCAATAACAGGCACAAGAGAAACCTTAACACATAAAGATTCATGAATTGAAACGTATTTAAAAATAAAATTAACTTTAAACACTTGCTAGGTATACACAGCTCCAGAAATGGAAGAAAGAGAAACAAGAGTGGTCATTAAAGAAGGAGAGTCTGCGTCAATCACCTGCAAAGCAAGAGGAAAGCCACCACCAACGTATTCTTGGATTAAAGCTTCAACACGAGAGGTAAAATGTTTTTTACAATCTGATTGCCTGCTTTATCTGTATGTAAATTTATTAAGCATGAACTACTGCAATTTATTTGGAATTTGTTTAATGGATAAAACATGCACTGTAAAATAATTGTAAGTTTGGAAGAAATAAAAACTTTATTTTTTTCAGAATTTGGGAACTGCCTCTCGGTTCAGCGTGAACGAAATTAAAGGTCTACTTACATTTGACCGCGTAGAGGCTGGTGACTACGGCAAATATATTTGCAGTGCTGTCAATCAGGCGGGTCATAACGAGACGGAAATCGAAGTAGAGGTTTTAGTTCCACCAAAAATATTTGAACTATATAACACAACCGCTGCCGAGAAAACCGAAGGCAGATTAGAATGTAAAGCTTCAGGAAGACCTGCACCAAGGATTAGCTTTAGGAAATTAAGCAGCTCTGAGCGGCTTTTAAATGGTCCTAATGATGATGGAAGGTAATTATCATTTATTTTCTAGTTAATTTCCCTACTTTTAACTTCCTTGAAATCTCTATGTGGTAGAGACCCTGAAAGTTGTAGTGTATATAATTCAAATGATGTTCATTGATTATTGACATAAACTGTTTATGTTGTTGCATTGACTACAGCTAGTATAGTAGCAACTATAACATTTAACTTTAATATAGGGAACCGGCAAAATCCAATAAAAAAAATCACGTAATCATTCATTTCAGTGTCAGATGGAGAAATCCTATTATTTTCTCTTTGAATATAGATTATGCCGCATAAGATTAGTGTATCAAAGATTTTGTATGACACTTTTACCAACGACATATTTAATTCTCTTTAATTGTCGATGAACAGAGTGAATGAGTTATCCTTTTGCAGTTATCTATCGGTATATTGGTTTATCGGTATTATTGTCAATGAGTCGGGTCTATTTTGTTTTTAGAATCATAATTGAAACCAGTAATCGCCAAACCGGTGATCAGATGCAATCAAGTGCGGTGATTACTATTACGTCTTTGAATAGAACTGACGATGGTTTATATGAATGTGTCGCTGAAAACGAAGGTAAATATTGACTTAACGAAACTAATGTTATTATTTTTTTTTACAATCAAAATGGTGTCTTCATTAAAATGTTTTCCTAATTGTTTTATTTTTGTGCCGGTGTATCCATCGTCTGTGGATAATTGGTATATAGGCATTTAATTATTTTGCGTTGTTTTATGACTGTAATAAATTTAAATTGTATATATGGTTGTATTTTTAGGAGGTGAAGCGAGAAAGAACGGACATTTAACTGTTCAATTTAAGCCAACATTTGATCATATGACGAATGTACCGATCTGGAGTTGGAATTCACAACCTGTAAACATCAGTTGCATTGCCGAAAGTATTCCCAATGCAACTATCAAATGGAAGTAAGTTTTCAACATTAACATTTTTGCTTTCTAAAAACTTTTCTTTTATGTCAGGTGCACAAATATCGCGTAGTTTAGTTTCATTAATAATTGTGTAGTGTATACATAGTTGGTTAGTTTATTTCATATTAGGCGTAACTTTGAAGAAATTATTGAATTGTTGTATTTAAATTTATATGTAATAAGTGTACAATAGTATTTGTATAGTAGTGTAAGTATTAGCAAGCTGCACTAGTAACGAATTTTATAAGAGGGTGAGACCTAGAACCTAAAACACACGATAGATTGCAATTAGATTTAATAAATATTTGGAAAGTATAATTAAAAATATCAAATCAAAATTTTAGTTGTTAATTTAGTTATTTGTATGAAATTACTTTTTAGATATAACAGAGAATGTTCAATTTCACATAATGTTTCTAGGTTCCACGATGTCGATCTAATCGAGTCTCCTCAAGTGAGAATATACGGATCGGGACCCATAAGCTACGTCACCGTCACGCCCACCGATAGAAGTCTTTACGGCGTTTACAAATGTTTAGCGACCAACACATTGGGAGAGGCCGAGCATATCAACCAATTAAGAGAAGCTTTCCCTCCAGGCACTGTTACTCAAGTAAGATATTATTCATGCAATTGTCTACAATTATTAAGTAGAATTTAAAATATACTTTTTACATCACGGCCAGTGATAATTATTTAATTTATCATTGGGAGTATTTCGTATTAAGAAGATAATTCATCAATTAAAGGCGATTCGAGTTATAGAGCTTTTCCCCGTAGCAACTAGTTCTTTAAATTAATTATTTTATTTCATACGTATTATTACAGGCTAAACAAGAGACTATCACAGCCACTTCCGTATCATTCAACATAGTTGGGCCGCCCGAAGAAATGGGCCCTCCGATCCTAGCATACACCACTCAATACAAGGAAAACGGCAACTACGATTGGAATTTAGCTATGAATAGAACGTGGTCTGCTAACTCCCCTTACATCGTTGAGAACTTGAGACCTATGTTCTCCTATGACTTTAGATTTGCGGCAGTAAATCGAGTTGGCGTTGGAAGTTGGGGCGCGCCAATCACTGTTATTATGCCTAGGAGGTTTGTGTTGTGTCGAGAATAAATTGATCTTTGAATGCAAATTCATATTTCATCACTATGTGATCATTATAGGTCTCCTCCGGAACAACCTAAGTGGAGAGAAGCAGTGAGTTCTGAATCATTGATTCATGGAAAGTTTGCCGATAGATACGAATTACAATGGAAAGTGCCGGCTCACAACGGTGAACCAATCGATATGTATGAAATAAGCTATTGTCCAGTAAGTGTTCTACCTTTTTTTCTGATTGACTCACATTCTTTTTAAGAAAATATACTGTAATTTACTTTTAATATTCTTTCGAAATCAGGCGTACTATTAATTTAATTTTTAGGTCATGAAAGTTAGCGGTGAATGGCGCATCTCAGGAGAATCAGATTGTTTGACGGAAGAGCTAAAGTCATACGAAGCTATTAACTACGAAGTCCGAGGTCTTCAGCCAGACACTAGATACAGAATGCACGTCAGAGCTCACAATATACTGGGCTACTCCTTGCCAGCCCAGCTCTACGTACAGACGGCCCTCGGTGAGTACCAAGATAACGAAATCCCTCATCGAGCTGGTTTCTACGATGTTTATACCGCACCCGATCCGAACACTTCTGCGGCGTCCACCTTCACATGTTACGTTTCAGTTTTATTTATCACTCTAGTTTGTGTTTTGTGAGATGTGAACATTTTCATTTTCGCTTTCATCTAGTAGATAGTTTTACTCCTGTAATTCTGGCTATGTTTATCGAGTACAATGTTGGAATAAGTTTGAATAAGTATTGTTATTTCTGATTCATTTTTGTATATTTTAGTTTTAAGTTTTATTCTATAACAATTGTTTGACATCTTCATCTTGCCTTAGCTTACGTGAATGCAATATTTGTGACAGTGATTAAGGAATCGTATTTTATTTTTTATAATTTTAACTATCATTTATATTATTGTAAAACGTAAATACTTTTGCGCTTGCGTTAATTTTCTCTAACTGATACATACGCATGGGGTTCAACTAAACCGTTTTATTTGAATTTAACCATCCCATTTTCATTGTGTTTGTTTAAAACGAAGTAGATATTTCTGTATTGGTAAGTTTCATTTTCATATTTAGAATATTATTTCAACGAAGTGTTTTCAATTAGTTTTTGGTACTCGCAGTTCTAATGTATTTATCGTATTAATATTTTTTAGGTAATCCCAATGGAAGTCCACGCAATTTCCAATGGGCTCACATTATAATGGATACTCTTTTTGCAATATTAGTAATAAATCTCGATTCAGAGATTTTAAACTAGTGAAAAATTTAAATGAGTCCAAAGATGACTGTTATTTAGATTTTTGTGATAAATTGATTTATTAATTGTAAAAATAGCTATATAGATCTACTGTCTAATGTTTTGAACGAATTGTCATTAAATGATACGATATGTGTTTACTAAAACTTATGTTTTAACAACTATTGGATGTGTTTCTTTTGATATATTAAACAAATTATACTAAAGTTATCGAAAAGATAATTATTCTAAATTTGTGTAGAGTAGATAGTTAATGGATAATGAATAATGCACTGCCGATTGCTATCAGTATTTACGTTTATAAAATTGATACATACTTAAAATTTTGCATGTTGTAGGGTAAGTCATAATGTACGAATTTTCGATGGCTATTGTATTCCTTTTAATAAAACTTAGATAATCTGAATTAGTGTTAAAGACAATCGTCCGTCTCAAATTGTGTGTGAAAATGAACAGCGGCTTAGATAGGTTGAATTCTTCGGTGAAGGACATGGTTATGATGCAAACTGAAAATGACCAATGTGCAAAGAATAAATGTTTCCAAAATAAATGTTAAACATATTTTTATTTTAAATGAAAATGAATGAAATGATGATGATGAATCCATTGATTCGTTCATTTTTGTTGCGTTTGCGACATCCTAAAACGAGTCAAATTCCCAGCTAAAAGCTGTCAAGATGCTCAAGATAAAATAACCCCTAGAATATTGTTCGATTGCAAAGTGTGTTTGTGGCCCTGACTGATGAATGGGTAAATATATTTTGTATTCATATTAATATAGTTAATATTTGCTACACAATTTATTTTGGAATGTACTAATTACCCTTCATATGTGTATTGCATGAACATGCTACTAAATTCACTTAATATATTTCCGAAACGGCATAGCATGTACCTTCCTAAGCAGCATAAAAGGTATCTTCTCTAGGATTATAATTATATAGAACTTTATTTGATTAGTCTCTCATTAGTTTAGCCGTATAGATTGTGTTAATTTAGAGTTTATTTTAGTATTTTATATCTGATCAGATTGAAATTTTTTTATATAGTTTTTAGGTATTCGGAATTTAACTGAACTATCTTCGAGTTCTTATTCGTCCTTTGATATTTGTAGTTTAACTTTTATTGGTGTTATTAATGTTTATAATAAAACTACAAATATTGAAATCTATTATAAGTATTTATTTAGTTTAATCCAATTAAACTTATTGTGGTGATGGAATAGAAAAGTGTATTTATTTTATGAATTAAGTAGCAAAATTCGCTTCTAGACTCGACATATTTGTCATGGGGTTTGAAACTTTATTTTGCGTCAAGTTCTATGGAATGTTTGCATCTTGACAACTTTTCTTTCTCGTTGTTGATTTGGGCTCTATTTTATGCATCATTATCTTCAGCTGTCATCATCAGTTAGGTTAATTCAAACCCCATTTCATGACACAGAGAGCTTTCTCTTTCAAAAGTTATAGACTTTGTTTGTCAATTCGGTGATTGGGTGCACGTTGCCTACTTCGAAAGCACTCTGTTTAGACTTGACTGTAACCAATGAATTTTTTAACATCACATTTGTTACAGTCATTTTAATATCACATAACATCATCAGCTTACTTGATATGATGCATAAAACTAACAATTGAGCACAGTGAAGTCTTTGGTTTTGATAAATTTAGTTCTTTCAAAGGTTTATAATAGACTTTGCTGTCTCTGTTCCCCTTCTGTGCGATAGTTAGTCTAAAATGATTCTATTTTAACAGGTGTCGAACGCTCAGGATTTGCACCTCCTCAACTGCTTTCAAGCGGAGCCATAGTTGGGATAGCGCTCGCCGGTGTCCTCATCTGTCTTCTCATAGTGGATCTCCTCCTTTTCTGCTTCCGAAGGCAAGGTGTCATTGCAACGATTTGTGGTAAACGCGTTAAGACCCACAAGGATGATGAAACAAAATTAGGAAGGTAATATATCTTTAATGTTTTAAATTTCATTAATTTGATCACTTTATCAGTATCATCGACATTCCTTGTTTGTTACCTTTTCTCCTTCCTTGAACTGTTTTATTATTTGTCTTTCGTCCTGGTTCCCCTCTTCATAAGTGTTAGTGTCGATGAGAGATGTTTCTGCCCGCTAGTCTGTACGGTTGGCGCTTCCCGCTCCCTTATTGCAGCACGAAGCCGCGAGCCCCGCCCTCACCCGCGCCGCTGCCGCCTCCGGTCAAGCTCGTGCCGACACCAACGTAAGGCGCTCACAATTGCATGCTTTCTCTGTGCGATTGCTACACGGATGACACAAGTCTTGATTAATATGGGGCATTGTACAATTTCAGCGCCAGCTTAGCGTTTTGCATTTGTAAATTAAACGATTAGTCGCAAGTGTAAATTTTTGCTAGTTTGGTAGACATGTAGATGTTATTACAAAATCATTGACCTAGATAATAACTTTTTAAAGTAAAGGAGTTTGCTTGGAACATCTCTTACGACAGTGTTTAGTAACGTTTGCTTTTTATTTATCATAGTTTATTTTGATGATATTGTTTATCTCCTAATTTTCTGATTATCAACGTAAATACTTATTATAAATAATATGAATCTTTGATTCTAATAAATTATATTTTTATGTCCTTCACGCTGCTATTTGGTCATTCGTAGTTATATTCCAACGACACCAGTGTAAGATATATTCTATTTTGTATTAACTACAGCACTTTGTTGGCATTTGTATTGCAAAGCTAACTTGCGTATAAATATGCTTATTTGTGATGTTAACATAAATTTTGAGATGTAGTCGTGTTGTTTGCGTTTCTTAAGCTTTTGTACAGGATTGTATAGTAATATAGTGTACATAATTTGCTTGTTTAGTTCTGGTACTAGCCGTCATTAGATATAATGTATATAGCCTAATATTTCACTAAAATACAAATGCACTTAGATTATTTTCATTCTTAGGGATGAAAAGGAGCCGCTGAAGGAGACAGGCGATGATGCTATCAAAAGGAATTCTTCGGTAGAGTTTGACGGCCGCAGAGTTTACGCCACTAGTGGAGGACCTATTATTGGAAAAAACTCAGCGGTTTAAATGTACTACTATTCGGTTAGCTATTTTGTTGTACTAAATCAAATATTTCCAGCGCTTTGAGCGTGAAACTAGCCTGAAATTAAGAAATTTTTAACTTTACACAACGGCACTGGAAGGTTGTATCTTTCCTACCTGAAGCTTATTATACTACTTACGCATTCGTGCGTTTTGACAGCACGCAATTACAATATTAATATAAATGTTTGATATTGGTACAACATTATGGTTTGGATAAGGACACTCAAATTGTTAGCGAGAAGCTTGTGTATTTGTGATGAGCGCGACCAGTATTTATAACTGCCAAAAGACGAATAACGTATTTGTTATGGAAGCTTTTTGTTTATGTTACTATGGGATTAGGCACTGACATTTAATCATCCTAGGAGGATATTTTTCTACTTTTAATACTCTAACACGTAATAATTAAACAGATTTAGACAAGATTTTATAATACAATTTTGTACTTATAAAATCGCTTCAAAGGTACAAAATGTGCCTTTTATGATCGGTTCATTTGTAAATAATTATAAGTTTTAGAACGTAAGTTTGGTTTAATGTTTGGCTATGCTGAAATATGTAATCCTTATACCAGTGATCTTTTGCTAATTTATTTAATCCCTAGAGGGTTAATCACAAAATATATTTATAAGTCATGCATTTAATGTACTTTAAGATGTGTAAATAATTAGTAATAGTGTTATGTAAATATTATGTACACACACTTAAATCATAAATTTTTCAATAGAATAGTTTCCCAATTATCTTAGATATAGACGTGGGTATTATAAATTGACTTAAATAGGTATTTTATGTCACTTTTCATTCTTCATTTAAATAGGACGAATTAATTTTAAACTCACCATAATGATAATAAGATCTTAGTTATAAAATTGCTCTCTTTAACATAAATCAGTAGGTTTAAAAGTATTATTCTAAGTTTTAGTATCTGGCGCGCTTTAGCTGTTATGTGTCTGATAATTTCTGAAGTAGCGCGAATAGCGAGTACAGAGACACTTGGTAACAGATTAAAGTATATAATCACATATATAAGTGGCGTAAAGTCTTTTTCAATGTTGTTTATTTATTTTCTGACGCTTTTATATGTAATGCTCACTGTTGTCCATAAAAAAACACTTTGATTTTCGCCAAAGTTACTTTTAAATAGTTTGTTATTGTCTAGTATCTCTCTTCAGTCGGTAGATCATGTCTGTCTGTCGTGGTCAGCAAGGAATCTTCTGAAGCAGACAATCAGTTTCCACTAGTTTTGAGACCGATAAATCTTTCACTTGATCGGTCCATCTGTTTGGTAGACAGCCACGTGAATTTTTGCCTTCTGTGTTACTAACCATGATCAGTTCTCATCGCCTATAACTTCAAAGTCAAAATAACTTATGAACGTCAGAAAAGTAGTTATATTATTGCTATATTTAAGCATTGTCTGGTACACTTGGAAGGAAATATAACACTGCCCTTTGCGGTCCTTTTTTAGGTACTACTCAAATAATGATTGCTGGTTCATACATTACTTAGTCACTATAAGATATTTTTATAACAATATGTATTGTCAGCTCTTAGAATATACGAATATATTTATAACAGCTGGCGCCTTTGCAATTTTACTTCAAACGTAGTATAGTCTAATCTAGATTATGAAATATCACGTAATTTATCTACATTGGTCAACGTTGATAAAGTTATCGCTATCGGTGGTTAGATTGGAATACATTATTTATGCACCCGTCTTAAACGATAATGTTAAAAATATGGAGCTTTTAAAAGTTAAATGTATTTCTTGACTTCAGACACGTCAAACAAATGGCAGAGCTACTAAAATAATTGCTAAGCGTAGTCTTGACGTAGCTCTTAAATTTGAGTGGCCTTGTTGGGCTAAATTTATCAAGGGCTTCATAGGAACTAAGATTTGTGTAAGCGGCTTTTGTAAGACGTTATACGTGAAGCATTTTTATAAAATAAATGTATTTCAAACTGCTCTCTCCTTTTATTTAGATGGCAATTTAAATATTGCTGGAACCAATTTGCACACTGCACATAAATACTGGACTATGAGCCCTCAATTATTTAAGTTATGTAGAACTGTTTTAACTCTAAGGATACAGTGAGCCCACCATCGTGGGCTAGCTACGACTCCAAACTCAGACAACATATCTATCAAAAACTATAGCGACTTGAGCGAGGATAAAAGTAATAGGAGGCAATCGGGCAGGAGGCTCTTCTGATGGTAAGTGTCAACAAGAGAGAGATGTGTCTTACACACACATTTCCAGAAGTCTCGCATGCTTTGTCGGCCTTTTAAGAATCGAAGTCGAATTGATTCCAGCTGGTGCCACATAGTGGTGGTGTACGGCAAAAGCTGCGCAACGGTTATATACCTTTTCACTAAGCAATATAAATTCGTTAATGTTTCGTACATTTATTTTTATTAACCTCGATACTTAGGGAAGGGTAGAAAAGCTTAATTTATCCTTGTTAGTGATACAAAGCGAGACATCACAATGCACGCTTTTTAATCGCGGCTCCTATTACATTGTAATCTGCACTAAGGGTTGCGCGTGAGCAGACGGGACCCGTATTTGTAGCAATATCCTAAATGTTACACAACACTACACAGTGCTGTACGAAATTTATACTATCGATAACTTTAACATATAGTACGTCTACTACTTTCGGTTTTCTCTACCACCCAAAAAAAATAGGTGCCTATGCCTAGGTAGTACTACTTTAAAAATCGTGATAAAATGTAATTTATCTCTAAAATAAATAATTATAACTTTCACCTTTTACCGATAATCGTATTAAGTGCAATTCTTTTGTCTCAAAGAGAAAGTTTGATTACAATCGGCGGACCAAAGAACATTCTACAAATTTTAATAACCTAAACGGAATTAGTTTAAAAATTACGCCTTAAATAATAAACTGAATTGGTCCAATTACAAAATATTCACTAGGCATCATTATGTCGTTTTTCACAGCTGTGTCATCCACAATTCGAAAGAAAGAATTGAATAAGTAGTTTACTACTTATTATGGGAAACGATTACTGTACGTTACAGATAGCATTTTCCAAAATATACCTTAATTGTTACGATCCATGTAGATTATATATATATATATATATATATATCTTTTCAACGAATCGCAAATATTCATATTGTAATGATCGCAGGTCAGACAGGGCCTTGAAATCAATACGATAGCAAGTCGAGTGTATATTATAAATATTTATTGGTTTTATATACAACTGAGTTATACATATAAGCCACAACTACAGAGTGATCTACTGACTACTAACTACAGGTAAGTGCTCCATGTATTTGTAATTGAAATAAAAGGTATACAATCTACACAATAAAGACTAAAATAAAGTCGTTAGAAATGAAATCTTTGTACTTTCATATATCAATCAATATCAATTTATTAACCTACAAATATGTATAGGAATATTACAATATTATCGATATATTGCAAACACTATTATGCGTCACGCGTAACCCTGGTATAGTTCATCGTTGCGGTTTAATACATTTGAGGTTCACACAATGACACACCCCGCTGAAGATAATTTATGTATTGTCCTTAACTATAGGGGCACTGTGATATATCTAGTAAGATAAATGGACTCGCTTAAACAATTTGCCAACGCAGATTTTGTTTCCTTTCCATGGATTGACAGTACAATAGGCGAATAATAAACTAGTTTAATTTTATCTCAGCTAAGTGTTGCCTAGTGACTTCAGCGTGCGACTCACATCCCTGAAATCGTAGGTTCGATCCCCGGCTGTGGGCCAATGGACTTTATGTCTATGTGCGCATCTACAATCGCTCGAACGGTGAAGGAGAACATCGTGAGGAAGCCGGCTTGAGACCCTAAAAAGTCGGCGGCGGATGTCAGGCACAGGAGGCTGATCACCTACTTGCCAAATAATAACGAATAATACGTATCTGAAGATTGATTTTTATTTAATCTCAGTTATATATCGTAAAATCAAAACATTCAGTAGTGTTAACATCAGAACTGATCATAAAATAATCGTAAGAGTTGTTGATAGTGTTTTCTACTTATCTTCTGTGTGTTAGTTAAATGAGAAAAAAATTCAAACATTATGCCTTACAACTCTGTGAATTGAACAAACATTATACTTTTAGAACATTCGCAACTGATAGTTACCCCCACATTAAGTTGTTATTGGTTATCGAGCGCAACAATTAGGGCAGGCCACGCGCAGTAGCTTACTTCCCTTCAAATAATTACCTCGGTAGCAGATGATACGGATTACTTATAAAAGTAAATTGTGGGTCTTATTGAAATTTGCTAAGCCGAAATTAGTTGTTGCATGTTTATGATTCGTATACGAAATATTTTATGGAATGAAGAAGGCTTTAAGCTAAATTAGCATCTATACACGTCTCTTAACCAATGGATGTTTTTGTCGTTTGACGGTCGTACGTTAAGACAAGGCTAGGTGAGAAAATCAGTATTTTATTAAACCAGAGCTTCAGACCCAAAAATCGACAAAGTACATCAAACACAAGCCTTATTTTTATCTAAAGGTTAAACCTTTATAAACAATATTTTACACAACTAGACGTTTGGAGTACTTTGCTGCTTTCTGAATTAATTTCCCGTTTCTATACGATTACAAGGTCGTGTAATGTGTATCATACGCTATCTATGTACGTATATTTTATATATTTTTTGAAGTTTACCACATCACACACTATACTATATTCACAGTATATATTATAAGCTACCTTTCCTTGATATAAAAGCTTCAATTAAAACAATGTTTTGACTTTAAACATTGTTAACACCACACAAGAGTTTTAAGGATAAAACTTTGATAATCTTTTTGAAACTTCTAATACAGTAATGGCGTAATACCTATGTTAGGTTAAGTTTTAATATTACATGTTCTACATTTAAAATGATTGTACAAAAATGTTGCACTTATTTTTTACATAATCGTGAAAAGGTATCCCTACAATGTTATATCAGTATTCTGCAGTTATTGACTAAAAGCAAAGTGTTATCCATCAATGTGTCAAAATCCCATCTGAGGGTGTTACAAAAGATGCAAAATATAATAAATATTGCACCCGTTTGAGTAATGGCGTAAAGTATTGTAAATTTCACGGATGATAGATAGCTAATAGTATCACGTTATTTGGAAATTGTAGGTTTATATTGATAAAATTAAACACATATATAGGGTTTACTTCATTATAGGTGCTGTTGATGAAATTGTTTTTTTAAGAATTGTATTATATATAGCTATGAGTAATACAAAGCAAGCTGCAAATGCCTTACTTACTTAGAAGGTATCAATGCCCTTACCGTGTCTAGCTTTCATGTCCTTTACTTGGATATCTCACACGAAAAACATGTATATATCGAAGTACATGCACGTGTTTATTGGGCAGCTTTCCTAAGCCCTACTACATAACCAAACTATAAATGAATATAGCCCTACCTCAGCTTAAGCAAACAAAGGGCAGAGGATTACGACATTGTCATAATTGACATATATTTAGTAAACCCCTTGTTTCATGTTGATGCATTTTGATTAAGGCTCCTTAATCCTTAAAGCCTCGCGTAGGTTGAATACTAAATTTATCCTGAATTTAGATTTGGAATGGGATTTTCGGACCTTGTGTTAGCGATGTAAATGTGCTCGCATGGAGCTGAAAGCTTTTGGATTGTGAATTGTGCATTAGGTGTTACAGAAATAATGAGGTTAGAATTGTTTACAGCGAGTCTCGGCTATTCATTGGTTCGCTTTAAATCTATCTAGGTGCAGTAAGCAGGTATGATATGTTTACTTGAATGATTTTAAGGTAGGAATTACCTTGTGTTTTTTATATGTAATGTTTCAGTCTTTTTGTTTAAAGGTAAGGTTAGTAACTATCACTCAGGATTATACTACTATTACTCGTTATTTTTAGGAGCTTTGTCGACCTACTGGCTAACCGTGAACGTGTCTAGGAAATAGGTTTTAGATGAGATGATTATTAATATTTTTTATTATGAATTGAATATGATGATGAATATTTTTGTACTAAATTATTATATGTGAGTAAATATGAGGCCCAAACAAAGGTTGAACAAGAACTAATTTTGTAAATTCGAAACAAGGACTCGGTTAAAAGCAATACGAAATATCTACAGTAATACCATTACTATGTTATTTATTTAGTACTTTGCCGATCTTGGATAATGGTATTGGCTAAAAGGTTAGCAAATTGTATTTATTCCCGACGATTATTTATTTATCTTTAGTTTTGCAGTACCTTTGTTTAAATAACATGTATCTAATATCCAAATCTAAACTCACGAGGTTAAATTTGTTTCGAGATTAGGGAAAAAGTAGAGAATTGTAGGCTTGAAACTACTCGCAGCTTCTAAAACGTTACGAGTTAAGCTTTTTCAATAAATGAGAACAGGGCTTTTTATAGAAAATTATATTGGTTATTTAGGTTGCAAGTAAAAATAAAATAGACATATCTTTATAGAATTAATAGAGATTTAGAGTAGTGATTGCCTAGTGGCTTTAACTGTGGCGGCACTGATTTATTTTATTTATCTGTTTATTTTTTTACTAAGTTAGTAAACTCTACAATCTTTCACTATACTAAAACAATTTTTTTAATTGATAAGTGTGATATTTTTACTTTATCTATAATTAAAGTCATAATTTTTAATTAGTTGGTATACTCTTATGGATATGAGCCCGTTTTGTGATTAGTGTGCGTTCCTAATTTAATTTTCGACACCTATTGGGGCACTAAACCTTTGTTTATTTTATAGCTCTAAATACCATTTGGACACAGAGCAGATGGTCAAGCGACAAAAGTTATTGATACTTTTCCAAACCCAACTAATACCCGTATAGTAACAGATGTTCTGTGGCTATTTGAATTTGGGTGTTAATTTGATTTATTTGCAGCAGGTATATATGTATTATTAAGGGTCTGTTTCACAATGTACGGATAAGTTCAACATAAGTTCCTAATAAGCTATTTATTACTTATTGGTAGGATAAACACTATTGTTGCGTTTCACGACTTTCAGATAGCGCTATTCGTCACAAAAAGTCCATCATAAATTATGAGTCCTATGAAACGCAAAGTTTCTTATTCGGAACTTTTACCTTCCAAATAATTTATGTGTTGCATAGCTATTTGATACTTTATATAATGTATGGTACATTGTGAAACAGACCCTAAATGTACTTGAAACCAAAGTTTAACTTTTGATAATTAATTTATTGATCGTAGTAATAGTTTTAGTTATTTTTAATGTCTTATATTTATCTAATAATAATTTGGTCAATAGTATCAAGGCTACGGCATGTGAAACCCTGAGGTCGTCAGTTCTGCTTTCTAGATATAGCAAGGAAAAATACCTACATTGTAACTGTAAATAGCATAGTAGTTATGGCTTATGGCCTACAATGATCTATGACACAGATGCTGTCACGAACCTCTTTAAAAAAATAACAGGGATTCATCATTACAAATGCTCAATCAGTCTGGTAAAAGTAATGTATATAATTATTTGGTTGAAATAAATAATAACGTTTTAAGGTATAAATCCCTTCCGTACATATTGATAAAATCACACCGTAATCTTCTTCATAAAACGTAAGATTACAACGTTCTTTCTGAAGCATTTTCATCTTATAAAAGTGTAATCTCAAAGCCGGTAATAAAACAGGGACATCTCCATGGAATAGAGGCTCGGCCGCCTTCGGGACGCTGTGATGTGGTCACGTACGGACTTTTACTATTTAGCCAGAGAGCTTTGTAAGGAACTGAAATTGAATTGTTCAAACTTGACAGACGTGGACAATGGTTGCCGAATATAACAATTTATGTCTTACAATTTAACCCTTTATTATTAGAAACTATATTAATTTGATTACGTATGTCTTTTCCCCTCACATCTACTACATACTATATAAAACAAAAACATAATGAGCAATGTCACCGTTTTTAAATTATTTTTATTTTTGATAATATTTGCTTGAAGGAAAACATCGTGAAAAACGTCTACGTGTCAGCCATCTGTGGCCTACTGGCCTATAATGGAAATATACTAATTACACTATGAAACCTCTCTCGATGACGGCGACAGTTAAATTCCGATTAAAAATAATTTACTACGCGTGAAATTTACAATGTCTTTAAAAGTAGCTTACTTAAAGATTGCTTTTTGTGGAACAGGGGGCAAACGGGCAGAAGGCTCACCTGATGTTAAGTGAAACCGGCGCCCATGGACACTCTCAATGTCAGTGGGCATGCGACTGCGTTGCCAGCCTTTTAAGAATTGATACGCTCTTTTTCCGGTCGAATTGGTCCTTGTATATAAAGAAAATACTGTACGTATCATGATACAGGCATCCTTTCTTATACCGTGTGACATTCAGACCCCTTATTAAATCAAATAAATAGGATTGCTACAGTAGAAACTTGTTTTATTATACATGAAAAGCTAGACTATTTACGAGGATCTCTGAAACGTTTACGTCTCTAAATGATGATAAAATGCCGTCCTTATCCTGGCTTTTTTCTCATAACCGAAAATTCTTTAACGTTTGTGCGATTTTGTATTGAATAATGTTGTATTCTTATAAGGAAGACAGAGGAATTAAATGGAGTAAAATGGTACAAGTTATTTTTTTATAAGTCTTTGCTACCTACCTTTTTAGGTTTGGGCCAGATTACTGTATCTGGTTCATGATAATTTATCAATCTGATAGGCGATCAGCCCCTGCCTTGCGATTCTGTTAATCCGTGATTTCAACTCGCACCAACAGCGCTCCCTTCGACACTCACCACATTTTTGGAACCTTGGTATTCTGCTAAACAATTTCACTTTACGTCTTGACAAGTGGAGGGACTTTGTAGCTCAATTACCAAGCCTATTAATATCGTAACAATTAACCCATTTTATTTATAAAAAGAGATAATTGTCAAAATTTTCATCCTATAAACCAAATATTTACTATTAATTATTTGATAAAAATACAATAGGTACGTACAAACAAAAACATGTTTTGTAGGACCTAGTTTAAACTCAAAATAGACAAAAACACTTGTTTAATGTAGTGTAAATGTAAAAAACGTCTTGCCAATAATAACTTATTATGAATATTGTGAAGATGATATTGATTTTGACTGTAAACCTCATCTGGCAAAGGGGCCGCTTAAAGGTAAGTAATAAATTTATTTATTAGTACATTTTGAGTTACGTGTTTTGTTTATAACTTCCAATTAAGAGTTTATATTTAGTATTTACTATAACCCGACAACGGAGGCAAATAAAACTTCAAAATATTAATTATGTTTCAGCAATCAGCATGAAACAAGGGATACCTAACATCTGGGATATTGTTACAATTGTTTATTATTATCATGTCACACTAAAAGTGGTTCTTTCAACAAATGGTCTAAGGAATCAAACTATAAGGATGGATAAATATCTTAAATTTTCAAAACGTTACTGAAGGTGAAAACCATGGTTTTCATATAATATTTTGTTAGAGTAATTTTAAAATAAAAGGATATCTATAAAGAAAACAAATTAGTGTTTATTTATAAATTTATGTAAGCAAGTGTTGGTACTTTTGAAACTACTATTGCAACCTGAATAACCAATTACTATTGCAATTTAAGTGAGTAACAGTTATGAACAATATAATTAAGAAGCTTAATAAGTACTTAAACTATCATGTACGTAACAATGGCATTTCATACTTGTCAATATTTATAAAAATATAGGAACTGAAATTGGGCTGTGATATAATTTATTATAAATGAAAGGTTAGTCGAAATTCAATAATTTGAAAATGTCTACACTATTGTGTTTTTTGTCCTTGATTCATTCATTCATTCACACTCATTGATCCAAATGTTCTTATTCGGAGGCAGATAAATACAACCAGGAATTTTGAACATTTGGAACTCTGAAATTATTACATTTATAATGTTTGTATAAATACTTATAAAAATACTAATATTTTACAAAAACTTATCATAACTTATTTATCGTTTCCTGCTCGACTTATCTCTGCTGGAGACAAGACATGATCAAGACTACGTCGAAAAATTTGCTGTGAGATAAAAATGATCAAAATAATCAAAATGTTTACCTTAGATCAACTATTTACGAGACTCTTCATTCAGCTCATAAAGCAGCAAATGGTATCGGTAAAAGCAAATAATTTCTTGCGTTTGGAAAAGAGTGATAGACCAAAGCCGAGATACCAATTGGTCGTTTCGTGCCTACATTCTCTTCGCCATCTATAGATAGATATTATATAAGTATCTTTTTAATTATTTACATAATTTATTTCTTGAAATAGAGGGTTAAATTGGAAATGGGCCTTCTGTAACAGTAAATAATAATATTTGAAGAGTGAGTTACAGAATCGCAAGGCTGTACCTGACATCGCACGCCGTCGACATTTTGGGTCTAAGGCACGCCGGTTTCCTCTCGATGTTATTATTTAGAGCAAATGTTAAATGTGCACATAAAAAGTTCACCCGGGATTCGAAATAATTCACAAGCCACACAAATGAAAGTCGCACGCTGAAGTCAATACTGCTCACAAGTCCTAAATTAGTTTCGTAAATACTATATGAATTTAGTTAGTTCAATCCATTAAGCCATTAAATATTCACATATCACTTTTACAATGGCTTATGTCACGTCAATATAACCTAATTAATAAGTTACAAACTCTCCGTCTGACAAGTAAATCAGATAAGTATATTGAAGTAATGTTTTCATAGTATGAAACAAAGTTAATTCCTGCTGTCTCATCTGTACGCTGAAACTATGCAACGGAATTGAATGGAGTTATTTAGCATAATTTTCATCAAGTTTTATTGAAATTGATTGAAGAGGAAGGTTTATATGGTATCGCGAGAATATGCATGTGATTGTTAATATTAAACAATCAGGAGTCATTAAGAGAGATACTTTTCATCCATGCAATCGTGGGCTTCAGTTAAAAGGTATTCAAAAACAAACCAACATTTGAAGAATTAATTTAGTACTTTTACAATCTTACTGAGTCGATATAACTCACCCCTTTATAAGGCACTGTAAAGTTTTATGATACACTAAGAGCAGTTATTGTTATAACCAAGTTGACCCACCGTAACCCGACGTAAAACTTTATAATTTAATTATAACACCCAAAGGTGTCGTTTGGTTTGTGCCCGCAACCCGTACTTAGTGCAAACGGTAAAGTGTGTGTTAACGTAACCCGCTATCTGACACAACCATTTTATGTATGTGTTGTACTGATCTTTCTGAGAAAATCATGATAAAACTTTATACATTTAAGGGGAAACAAAACAGGGACTATTGGAAGACGGCGACTACAGTAACCAGTTATGCTACTATAGCTTAAATAAAATGCTCGTGGCTGAAGATTTGGAGTGATACACTACACAAGTATGCAAGTGTGCCTTTGAAACTAACGAAACCTTATGTTTATCTTGAAAAAAGAGTTGCCAACATACGAAATAATGCTTTCACGCTCAAAGATGTTGTCATTATAGATTCGTAGAAATATAATTGGTATAAATTTGCATTTAACATTAAGGAATCAGGTTGATCAGACCTTACAACTAAATTTAAATTTCCTGTACGCTCTACATACCCCAGGCATCATCCCATTTGTCCCTCCTTTCAGAAGAACGCGTTTGGGCCACAACTCCGATATCCCGATTGAGCATTCTGATAACCAGCTAGGACTGGATATCTAATATCGATAGTTGCTCCCTTCACAAATTTAAATCAACTTTACTTTTGTTTTTATACTTTATTTTTTAATTAATATCTCTTCGTGTTTTTTTTGTTTTGCGTTTTTTTGCGTGCTTGTCACATAAAATATTGTATTTGATTTTTATTGTTACAATGTAGCAGTGTGCTGAGCGTTTGCAAATTGTTAGCTTAAACTAAACCTCTTATAAAGGTTTAACAAGAATTATAAATACACAATGTAACAGATAACAATACAAAAATTAAATCAACAATTTCAACGTCATACACTCCGTCGATTCCTTAATAAAAGCCACGAGTTTTGTTCCAATTGAATCTTGGAAATGTTAAGAAATTCTCTTATTCTGAGTAAATTCTCTAATTCTAAGTAAACTAGTTAGTACAGTTCGCGGTCCGTTTGTTTGCCAGCGCTCACCGCTTTAAGCGCTCTTTTAAATTTAATTTCGCCTCGGACGAGATTCAAAAAGACAATTTCCCGAAGACGGATTTTACAATTCCTTAGTCGGTGTATTTATTTGACATCTCAGGTCTATTATCTGACATACAGGAAATAACGAATTTTCCAGTTGTTAAAATAATATAGTTAAATAATTTTAGTTTTTCTTCATTTTCCTACAGATACAGATAGCCCACCAAATATTAGTATCACTCCTGAAAGCACATGCATAAAAGTTTAGCGTTTAAAAAGGTATATAAAAAGAAACAGTGGCGCTATAACCTCTGGTGAACTCAGTTTTCTGCTCTTCATAACCACACGACTTTTTTTTCGCGTCTTAGACAAGTTCAAGAATTGCACGCACAATCTGGCACACTACCACGTCCAGCTACTACGTACCGAAGTGCCTGAGTAAATATTGTCTTAATGTTAATTTGTATCGAATAAAATGAAAATAAATACTGTTTTACCTAGAGCCCTATTTGAAAATAGATTAATTAAATAAATTAAATCATTGTTTAATATTACATTAATTGTCATTCGATATCGTATAAGTTGCTTTGTAGGAACAAGTTTTGTTTCCAAGTATTAAGATAACATGAGAATAGGCGACGTCGACGTCTCCCCTAATTACAAAAGTTAGCGCAAACTTTGCCACCACAATTATAGAAAAGTTTTAAGAATATAACTTTAGCCAAAATAAGATGCCTATTCTAAAACAGAATATATGTCCATGCTTATAATTAAACACAAGCCAGAAAATGCTGCCAGCATTAAAGGCAGACTGCTGTAGGAACTAAACTATTTAAATTTATTTTTGTTTTCTATTTATCCATTTTTAATTATTATTATTAGGATAAGAGTATTTTCAATTCTCTATATTTGTTTGTTATTAAATTAATTACGTGACGGCCAGCGGTGATCCCAAAAAAACTAAATATTTAACTTACTTAACTAAAAATGACTATTTAATCGGCAAATAATCTATATTATAGACTTACTAGTAGTTGAGAATTTGACCGGTCCGATGTGAGGTATCCGATCAAAGCTATTGGTATCTGTTGTCCGCTTCCTTCCGCTTCCGCGTTGCGTTAGAGGGGTACAGTTACTGTTTATGCGGGTGAAAGGGAGTGCAATGCATATGTAACAAATTAAATACTTCTTTTGTTTATTAAAAACAATAAATAAGCTTTTTGTTTCGTATGAAGTGCCCTCCACTCCACTGTAATGGGGCACAGAAACATTTTCGCGTGATCACTGATAACAATTCTTCATAAAGCTAGTTGCAAATCAGCGAGCAAGCGTTATTTGCACATGAACACACGCTCTCAGGGTTGAGAATTCAATGCATGAAATTAATGGTTATTTTATATTTGCAAATTTAGTCATAAGGATTTTTTAAAATATATTAATACAAAAACATTTTATGGCAGCTTCAAACCAATGAAAAAATTTTTTTTATCGTTTTGGAGGAACTATTTGTTAATTAAAAGCGATTCTGTTAACCTGTGAAGTCCGATATAAATAATTAGAAGGATAAATTATAGGAATGTCTTCAGCTAATGGTCGAATACACTTTCGGTAAGGCTTCGCAGCTGAGACCCAGACTTAGGTAAGTACCTGGGGGACAGGCTGCCGACCATAAATGATATTTCATAACCCCTGTGAACGTTTAAATTTAGGTAATATATTTCCGCTCTAATGTTTCATTTCACTGATTTCGTGTTGACCTTATATGTGACTGACAAACTACTTACGCGGGTTAACGTTTCATGATTTAACACTTCCTATGGTCAAAAAGTTTTGGACTCCATTCTCGTCAAACAATTATTGTTTCAGGACTATGTTATAAAATATAATAATACTATATTATTATAATAGTATTGTCTTTGGTTAGCATAGCTTTTACACATTGAAAGCATACAAATAGCTTAAATCCGGTTCAAAAATTGGTAGCTTTCTATTTTATTATTATATTAATATAAAACTTGCATTTTGAGTGCATCTTTATTAATTGACTTTGGTTATTCAGATTTATAAAAATAAAAAATTCCAACCTTTCATTGATTTCAAAAAAAGCGTATTCCGGATCACCTGAATTTGTACGTATTATATTATATCGTTACATATAACGATTTCAGTTAAACTTATTTCGTTAACACGTACGTCATTAAAATTGGAAATCACAAATCTAAGTTACAAGAGCTCAATTAAAATTTAAACTTAATTTGTTAAATCCAGTTAAACCAATTACGGCGAAATCAATGTTAGTTAGTTGTTATGTCTACAAGAATTAATTAAGTTAGTCAGTTCTGGACTAAAATATTTGATTGGAACTCCATTCTGTTTCGTGATTGGATCCATATGATATAATTCCTGTGTAAAATTGGGGTCACAATTAGAACTTATTGTTAGCATTGTAGATATATAAACTTTTAGCAAAATAACATCCTTGCCACCAGGGCCTTAAGACAAACTGAAAAATTCTAAGGTATAATGGCTAATGGGATAATGTTAATAAAAACAAGAGAAGCTTAGAGGGAATTAGAATTAGGACGAAAATAACAAAAGTACGTGTACATAACACGGTTATAATATACTATATACGTTATTCGGCAGAACAGTTTCAATCACCATTAGCAATTTTATCACTAGTAGTCGATAATTTCGGTCATGAATATGTCATTCAATAATAATAAAAATGCTGCTAAATAGAATATTATTTTTAAATACATTTCAAACAAAAAAAATGAACCGACAATCCTTTTTAACAGTTTTGCGAGTCATAAAAGGCAAGAAACTAAAAATAACCACTACGGAAGCAATTCAGAGTTATGATGCGTTTGACACCCCTTTGTAAAATCCAATGCTTTATTGATACACTTACCGCAAAGTCTCTACTCTCCTTAACACTGTACATAAGTTTCAGCGAATAGACACTTGTGTTACCACCCTAAACTTAGTCCAAACTGAGACAAACTAAATTTAGGAACAACGATCGTTTGTTAAAGGTAGAGCAACTTTGAACACTTATGCATTAAAAGATGATACCATCGGTGCGGGAAATAGACTTTAGAACGCCTAATGGAAACCACAGCGATGCATACATTTGAGATTGCCTTTTGTAATAGCGCAGGAATAATAAATATAGTTTGCGGTTAAGAACATGAGTAATAACGTCCAAATTTTTGTATATATTAAAATATGTGTTAAGTAATATTAAAGTGAATTTCAGGTAGACGAAGCCTTGAAAATAACAGATTTATTTCTCTGACAAAGCTCTGTTAATGACCGAGTAACTATAAAAATGATTATATTAGTTCAAATAAGACGTAAAGGTGTAGATGTCTAGAGTTGTTGCCTTTTTAATATGGTCCCTGACAGTCAAATGGTGCTGCAGGATAAAAACAATCACGTATCACAACCATTGGTAGCTGAAGTTGGTAAATTTAAAATAATGAGCGATCGTCTTTCATTATTAGAATAGAACATACGCACAATGTTAATACTCGGAACAAACGCAGGCTGCAATTTCCGCGTACTAGACTATCTAAAGTTAATAATTATTTTTTGGGAAAAGGGATACTTTTCTTTAATAAAATCCCAGAGGCTCTTTTATCTCTGCCTTTTAATAAATTTAAGAAATGTATTAAAGATAAGCTGTGTAAACTATAAAAAACCTATTTTATAAAAGGGCCTGGGACTAGCGCTAGACAGGATTAGAAGTATCTAATAAATTTGCGATATTTGTTTTACAATAAGTGTTGTTTGCCATTTGCTATGATGCTTTGCTATTTTAATAGAATACGGAGAGTTTTTAGGCCGGCTTTTTCTCTTGGCCTACATCCCCTGTCTTCTTTGCCGATGAGTAGGTATGTCTACGATATGAATTTAATTACATATAATGAGTGATTCCTCTATCCTATATTCCATAATAAACATATATTTTTTTTATTTTTTTGAAGTGAAACTTTTGTTATCGGCGTTGGAAAAAAATTACCGTCACATTTTTAGGTTACGCAATGCATTTTTCCGTTACGAGCCATCTTTTTCTTGTCCCTACCACGATTGATTTGAAGAGATTCGAAGCCATTAAAACAGTAATAAATCTATTACAATTAATGAAATTCTGTAATAATCTTAGTAGTAATAAGGTAAAATGAAATAATTGTATTATTTGTATTCATGTCAATGATATTAAAAGTTGCATGTAGTAGATAATTTTTTGATAGGTCATAAGGAAGTTTCACTTGTAACGTGTGTACACTAGTACACGCACACATTTGTTATTATATTTTCTGCCTGTGTTATTAAAACCAAAACGAATTTTAAACCGAACTGATATGAATATCAGGCACGTATATATTAAATAATATAATTTAATGAATATTTGACGACTATTTGGATAGTTTGATACTTGTTTCTTTACTCAAAAAAAAAAACTAATTTTGTTCAGACATAGTAAAAAAAGCAATAAAATTCTCCATTAAAATGAAACAGTTTAGGTAATTCATATGAAATGCTCGTAATAAAATTATATTTCGAGGCGCAATATTTAATTTTATGGAGTGGAAAACGAGAGGGTAGGATAGGACAATGGTATGATTTGTTACGGTGACAGATAATATCTAAGAAAAATCTCCATCTATGTCGCTAAGAAAATATTCATTTATTTTTTTGTTCGTTTCATTATTCGAGGATACTTTATTAGCTTGGTTTACGAGATGCAAGATTTGAATGCGTTTGTGGGTTTGAGATATAATAGGAGTGATTCATTTTAAGGAGTTTTACTCATTTTTTTTATTTGCGATCACCTTTGTTGGTTGGTGTACATATCATATGGTTTTTCCTTGAAACTGTGACTAATAAAATATACCTAATATATCTGTATTGTATATGATAGAAAAGTTTGTGTTATATATATTACATTAAAATATAAATATCTATAAGTAATCAAGAAAATATCAGTGTAAAAATAGAATTGTATCATCTATGAATGCGACTTGATTTTGAAACGGTGAAATCTGTGTTGATTACATATTTTAACCTATATGTGGAATGTAAATATAATAAAAGTAAAATGACACTCTCAATAAATGGCTCTAGTTAAATGAAAATGAGAATAAGCGAGGCCCTCGTTACGATAGGGCCTAGTTTTATGAAACGTACTTAGTTGGTATGAAAGTTACCGTGACGCGAAAAAATGATTCAAGTACTAATGTACTCTACGATATTCAGCGTATGTTTTTACAGCTATTAATTACGTTTTAACCTTGAAGATTATTCCGTTTTATACAAAAATTACAATTGGAATCCATTCTTAATAAAACTAACTAACAAAGCAATGATATTAAGATGAGGAATTAGTAATAAACTACTGAACAAAGTCGGGAAAATAGTAACTATGTTAAGGAAGATAATTAAGTATTATTGCCACTTTGTGTCACTCTATACTTTGTTAGCAGACAATACGTAATTTGGTAATTTTACCAAGGCTATTTAGCCTGTTAATAAATCCGTATCTGTTTCAACCCTCGAGGTGTGGGCTCTTTTGTTGCCAATTAATTAATTATCTACCGATAACTGATTCCTGACAAAAGTTATTACTACTATTAATGGACTTTCATTTAGACTGATTGATAACTGTTGATGTATAACTTTTGTATACATTTATTCCGGCTTTCTGCTTTCTACTTGTACATCTACATTTGAAGTAGGTTTATCTCAAGACACAATATTACAAAAACAGACATGTACGCGTTTTACAGCAGATTTAGTTACCTTCTTTTTGTGTCGTGTGTTTTACATTTAAGAACCTTGAAATATATTAAATCCAGGCCCTGCTTGGCTTGTTTCAGCTACCGTTAAAAATAGTCAATGTATAAAGCAGAGTACTTCCCAATGTGACAGCGAGGTTGTGTTGGGATCTTTGATAATACTAAATTATGGTTGAATCCAAATTAAGAAAAAGATAAAACGTTATTCGACATCAAACTTATTTAAAAACTGAGACGTATGTGGTGGTTTGTCATTGACAGCAATATTACGAATCCTAATGATTACTGGACAGTATAAAAACTTTGTACGCATGACTCCGATCGATTTTGAAGATCTTGTGAATTTAAGATCAAAAGTACATAAAAAAGCAACATTACACCTCCTAACGTTGGTCAGTACCCAGTTTAATGGAATTGGTGAATGATTTTTTTAGATTGATCCTTTAGTTTTGAAGTTTGTTCGTTACAAACATAAAAATATTTCCTCTTTATATAATTACTATATATTTAAAAAAATGTATTTATTTGAGAACCCTTTAATTCTCTTATAATAGTTTTGTGGAATAGTCCACGTTAGGCCTCACATGTGAACGACCACTTTTTTCTAAAAAAATGCCCATTAGATAAAAAGTTCTCTCATCTAAGATATCACGTAACCGAAGGTTTTACCGCAGCATTAGGACTTTTCCGTCCTTCGGGAAAACCTTCCTTTGTTTATATAACATTTCTATTAGCTTAAATATATATTATTTGTTTTACATTTGGACGGCTTCCCTCTCAATTGTACTTCAACTCACTCGAGAGAATATTAATGGGGCTTTAAAGTATTGTTATTCTAATTAAGCTCTTGTCTTGTTTTTAATAGTTATTTTAAGGTTTTTGTTGATAATATTTGACACAATATTTTAAGTATAAAACAATTCAATCTGTTTTGAAGATTTTTTAAGCAGTAATATTTTAATGAAAGTGTATTCAATACATTTAAACCACATTTCCATCCATTGAAAATTTCTTTGTCTGAAGAATAGTTTTTGTTAAACATCGTGTCTTTCGTTCAGTAATCAATATTAATACAAAGTTGGGACAAATAAAGCTTATACAAGCTGTAACCGAGGTGAACGACCCCGCCCCATGGGACCAGCTGATGTTATTGACAACCATGTTGTTTCTTTTATTCTCTCCAGAGGGGAAGACAAATAGTCGCGTACAGGTGTGTTTACATTGTACATTCAAAGATATCAATAATATTTGTTTTTTAATTATTGACCAATTTTATAAATATGCTTTAACAGTGAATATAGCTTTACATGTGTAAAGCGAATTCCGTTCATGCTACTAAAAGAACTGAACTAAGGACCACTTAGACAAGTTAGACTCACTTAAACGCTAATAACGAGTTTATTATTCTACTTTAATTATTCCTGTATATGTATGTGTAGGTCAAAAGTATTTTTTTAATCCATGATGCTTTAAACAAGCTTCGAATATCAGAGGCAAGTACACAATGTATATATTTATATTCTTTAATAGAGCCACCATAATGTTTAATAAGTAAAGTACGAGGAAATCTCTCCCATAATTTAAAAAGCTTTAACAATCTTTATCTTTTATTCAATTTAATGTTAAGCTCATCTCGGAACGATTCCAAAGGGATTCGAGTATAACCTCAACGCACTTACTTTTGGGTCGCTGGGACCATAAACTATTCATAGACAAGAGTTTTGAAGAAAACTTATTTGTCGCTTCCGTTTTCTATTTGAAAATAATGTCTTGTTTGCATTCGTTATTGCCTTTATATGTCTCTGGGAGGGCGTAAAATGTTAAAATTGAATTTCAAATGTTTTAATGTGGACCGATAAAATGTTTGTGTACGCCTTGTTCAAATTCTATCAAAACGGTTGAATCTGGCTCTAACTGTTTATTCAAAATACTAGTTGTAATTTCTACGAATAGATTTTGAGGAAAATATATTTATGTGTTCTTGTATTCGGATAACTTTTGAAACGCAATTAAGGCACGAATTTCTGTGACAGTTTTTAAGGTTGGACTGCGGTACGCAATGGAGAGCTGGAGCACTGAGGCCCGCCAGCCCGTAATAACAATTCGTTATGCAAAACATTTAATTAATGTAATTCATCAATTTTTTTTCTGAAATGGCGACTTGACTTGCGATAAAATATATCGTGTAAATTTCATACTTCAAGAAGAGATGACAAAAATGGAGAAACAATGTACTTTTTTGGAGGTTGGCGACCGTATAGGCCCTAAAATACATTGTGATTGTGAAATATCAATTAAGTTGTAACTAAAATAGATTTTATTATAAAAATCACTAATACAATGCTAATGTGGTTTGCTAAATATTTTTAAACAATAAAAATATGTTTTAGCGCCTTATTGTAGATGTATTATAAAAGTATATCGTAGTTTATTTATTGACATCCTACGAAATGAATTATACCAAAGGTCGTAGCGTGAAATCGGAAGTCGGGTGTCCCGCAACCGCCCCCATACCGTGACACTAAATAACTGTTACAATAAAAGTCAAGTTTCGATGTAATCATAAATATTCGCTATAAATATTTTGTACACTTTGTTTTATGAGGTAATAAGGAATATTGCCTTCCTATATATAAAAGAAAGTTTAAATTCAACCACCCTTGTTAACCGATTCGTGTACCTTTAAAGTTACTTTGTATAATAGTAAAACTTCTATATTCGACATGATCTGCATGTCGAATATAGCAGTGATCGCAGTGAAACAAATGAAGCATTTAAACTTTCTGAAACCAAAGTGGTAAAGTTCCAAGGTCCGTATGTTACTTAGGATTAAACGCGATTCCTAATAATTCTTACTTTGCCGAAAATGTGGAAAAGCTGATGTTACAATAGCCAGCTGCAGAATTTAATTACAGATAAGGGATTAGAATTTCCAACTCGATTCGATTAAAACATTCGGACTTAAATTTATCACCGGGTCCTTAACACTAATTAATTTCATTCGTTATCTGGAATTCTGAACAATGTAGGAGTACCTAATTAGGGCCAGAATGCTGGCTTTGTTTATTAACGGGTTTATTAATAGGTATAAAATTATAGCTTCATTTAAAACATCAAAAAATTTATTTTCTTTAAAATGTTAATTACACAATTTATATTTTAATTGTATTAATTAAATAATTTAATTTTTGAGTTGTATTTTCTAGGTAGGAGGCAAACGAGCAGGAGGCTGATCTGATGTTATCTGATACCGCCCATGGAAACTCGCATTGCCAGAACTCGTAAGTGTGTTGCCGGCCTTTCAAGAATTGGTACCCTCTTTTCTTAAAGGACCCCAAGTCAAATTATTTCGGAAATACTTCAGTGGGCTGCTGGTTCCACATAGTGGTGTTGCGCGGCAAAAACTGCCTTAGAAAACGCTCAGCTGTGGAACGCCGGACGTCGAGGTGATACGGATGGTATTTTGTATTTTGCCTTGACGTCCAATAATGAAACTGAGCTGCGGGTATTAGACCGAACAACTCCTCTGAACACTCTCCATGATAAATGCGGTAGAAGATGCAGAGAGACCCCACATCTCTACGCAACGCCAAGGCAACACGCCGCAAGGAAAGTCGTCGACGATTCGAACCGCTCTTCTTTGAATACGGTCAAGTGGAAGGAGCCAGCTCCTTCCACTTGACCTGGGGACTGGGGAGTTACCGCCCAGAGGTGAGAACAGTACTCCATTAGGGGCCGATTTGCACTTTATGAGAGTGTTTTTATTTTCAGTTCTACTCAGAAAATGTTACGAATATAAGGAAACTAAAATAATCAATAAATCTAGTCCAAAAAAATATTAAAATATAATGTCGTCCTATTGACAATACAATTTTGTCTAGCGTTCATTTAACGTTACACAAATATAAGGCATTGATGTCAACGCATCGTCACCCTCTGAAGCGTTTCCAAATTTCCACCATATCAATATTCTGCGTCCGTAACGCACCGTGTCCCGAATTTAAATGAGGTAGGCCTATTTTGCACTTTTGAATACTCTATAAGGCTTTGTTCTTTTTACTTAAAACTCTTCATTTGAATACTGTAAATGATATGAATACGAGATTATTAAAAGGTAACAATATGAAATATTTTCCATTGTATTTATTGGTTTAAAATAAAGCTCATAATTCATTTTTAAATATTTTTATTATTTTACAATTATTGTAAGCTTAACTGTTCTTATTATTATGACTGATAATTAATATGACATTTACCTCCCTTTTTTTATATGGCTGTGCGGTCTTTTTTATAATTGTACCATATTCTTTGCAAATAAACGATTGATTTAGAATATTTGATCGTACTGCGAGATACACTGCTAATATTTTAAATGCTAATACTATTATAACTTGATAATCCAAGTAGGATTTGATTGAATCTAAACCTAGTCCATGAGATCTAAACTAAACTGGACTTCATTCAACGTAGTGTTCAGAGAAATGTTACAATCTCAAATCTCACACGTTGCTTCTACTTCCGATTCAAAGAGAAATGCAAGTTTCTTTCACCCCCGGTTCACGGGTATTTCAGAGTTAACCGAACGATACCGAACTTTGGTAAACCCAGCTTAGCAAATGCGCTCTGGAATTGTATTAAAATAGCAAGTTTATATTCCTGCAAACAAAACAAACAAGTATTATATGCTTTGATATATGTATACGAGTATGTATGTGTCGTTTAGAAGAAATTAATTTTAGTGTTAAATGATAATATTAATCGTATAAATGAATTGCTTTCTTTGTTTAGATGTTTTGTCTTTCTCAATTAATGTTCTATCCAACGAAATCATAATTTATTCGCTGAAGTGCGCGTTAAGCCAAATAAATCATTAATCTATATAAACTTATATATTAGTACAGAATTAGTAATGGATGTCATGTTTGTATATATATATGGGCGTAATAATATAAAAGTATTTCTACAAAGCATTTAGTTTCCATTCGATAGATATATGCTTTTTACTTTGATTATATTATATTTCATGTACAACGTAACTATATATTTGTCATAGGAACTTATGATTTGCTTTGCTATTTGCCTTGTGTTGAAGGGTCTTTGGACAAGTCCGTATACAAACAAGGTGTAAGTTAAAACATAATACGTAAAAGTTTGCTTACTGTTAGGTATTAATAAGTAAGTAAATTATAGATATCTTTGTTTTTATTGTTACCCATATTAAATACTTAATAAAACTATACAATTAAATAGGGGATATAATTAAGACACGCTTATCAAGACTAAACACTTCAATGAATAAAACGTCAGTTATTTACAAAGAATTGATTGTGAAATATTTTGCTCACGTTTAATGGCAAATAAAACAAAAGGGAAAAATGCAATAGGGCAATAGTATGGGGCCATAAAATTCGATGTACTCGTAAACTATCGAGGATTTTATGATTCATCTTCTATGTTTGCCTATACACTTGGAGGGAGGGTACAGTCGTGCAGAAAATCAAAAGTTTAAATGCAAAAATATCTAATTTAAGTGGAGAAATTTTATTTACAAGTCTTTGATGACACTTTGAAGAAGGTCGAGTTATTGAAGAATTTTATTATATTATATACCTCATGGATTATATATTCATATTTATGCTTTTAAAAAATACTAACATAATTAATATTGAGGTATATTATTATATGACACAGATTTTCGTACATATAATATTTCGTACAGATTTTTGTGCTTATAAGTTTGACTGCTTGCCTCAGTGCTAGTCAGCAGCAACACAGTCATTTTTTCTTGTACCTTCGGTATCAAAGCAGCTCATTTGCCATTATTACCGTATTCTCTTAGCTGGAAAAATTTCATTGTGGACACTATAACAGCAAATGCACGGTCCATGGATTTTTGGCGCAGATAACATACGCAAATCAGACCTAGTCTCAATAATAATAAATCCAATTTTCTTCTTGACAGTAGCAAAGTGACGAAACCGTCTCGTGTCTAAGTAAATTTGGTCATCTCACCCAATCTTAGTATAGGGGGCAGCCCCTTTGAAATATCGAGATTTGCAATGAATCATACTGGCATTTTCTTATTTAATTTACTCTCTTCTGTTTTATTTCTCTCTTGACCCTCGTTAAGAAATGCCAGCCCAAAAGGTAATTATTAATTTAGAATCGATTCGTTCAAATTAATGCGTTTCAATCTTCGTCTTCATTCATTAAACGAATGCGTCACATTATGGCTTCAACAATTCCGCTAATGATGTTAATCTACATCGTCATATTGTCAAGATGAAGAAATATATTTGAATGTTTGATGTAAATAAGAATTATGATTATTTACTTTATTTATTTGTGAGAGATTAAGATTCTTTATTTGATTTAAACTAAAGTGGAGAAATGAAGCAAAAATGGAACAGAATCGTAACGTAGTGGAACCCTCGACGTGGAAAACGAGAGAGGCATAAGAAGATGGGAGAACAATACAAAAAAAAGTACCAAGTCGAATCTTGATTCGAACTGCTAGAAAACGCCAAGATTTGAATAGTTAAGAGAAGGTCTTAGTGGAGGGACAAGTTGTAAAATAATAAATAACCGTTTGCCGATAGATAATGAGTAAAGAAACTAAAGTGATATAACAATTAGTTAAGGACTAATTATTAAATCACTTTGGGCACATTTACTATTTACATGATATATATTATATTTATACCTTCTTATTTATATCTGATGTCCTGTAGCTTCAACGGGGAGTAATAACAATGTAACACAATGCGTTGTCAAGTTCTGCTGGTGCAGGCGGTGCACCGACGGGGTTCAAACGCAAGACCCCAATATTACTAAGCTAACCTACTTATAGAGTATTTAGGTTCTCTATTCGTTAAAATTAACAGTATTATTTATTTGGATTTACAGGTTTCGCTACATCTCTTTAAAATATAGCGTTGCTGATATGAATACCTCCAAACGCTCTATATATTTGTCGCTATTTGTAAAAGCAAGTATTTTGTGATTTTGCGGAGCTGATCCAGCAAGATTTTCAATATAAGAGGTTTAAAAGATAGCAAGCTCGGCAGTCACGTATTTCCTCTTACGACCCGATCTCCAATGCTTCGAGATCACTTGAGATCGCACGTGGCGAATATATTGTAGCAGAATATTTTATTGATTCTAAACTAGTTATTACATACGTTGAGTCATATGTATTCAATTGCCACTTAAAGTACTGTTACAACAGTTATAATCGTTTATGAGTAGAGCAGTGCTGGCCTAGAGTCTTCAGCGTGCGACTCTCATCCCTGAGGTCGTACGTTTGATCCCTGTGCACCAATGGACGTTCTTTTATTTAACGTTCACTCGAAAGGTGAAGCAGAACCTCCTTGCCTTATACCCAAAAGTTGGCGTGTGTCAAGCACAATATGCTGATCACCTGCTGACAAATGAACATGAAAAACATACAGAAATCTGGGTCACATCTGAAGAAGTTGTTACGCCACTGATTTATTTTATACTTATGAATTCAATTTAATAGTTTGTTTATTTTTGATTTAATATCTTTAAATATATATGTAGGAATTTACATATTTTTAAACATATGTTTTTTGCCTTAAAACGTATTATAGAAGAGACATAAAACATTGTCTTGCAAATTATTACTTCTTCATAAAAACCACTTTTGGCTCAAATGGGTTGTGTGCGTCAAAAAAATCTATGATGCCAATGTTCTATGTGGAGAGTCACGCTGTTCAAATAGCTCACGTATAAACTATGATGGAGTAACCAAAAAACCTCAATGTGAATACCATTAAATTTGTGGCAAAATTGCCAATACGAATGCCACATAATGCTTCACTTAAATAACAGTTGTTAATCATAACATTATACCGTACTAATTAAGCCTGAAACTGTTAGTGGTCAGCGAATTGAACCATTCTATACTATATCTAAGCATTGATAAATGATTTTAGATGAATCAATTATAGTCAATGTTTATAGTTGCATGTTGTAGTAGAAAATATTTACGCTATGATATATGATATAAGTTATCCTTATATAGGGAACTCTATTAAGTGTTACAACAAAATACCTTGTGACATATTAAAACTAAACGAAATAAAATGAAAAACTTTTATTAAAAATACACTTTGTAGACGAGTATATTACAAATTAGAGGATTATATTCATAGGACCATCAAACTGGAAGAAATCAAATGGTTGATAAACTAGATATATAGGTTTATATTTACTTTTAATTTAATTTAATTTTTTTGAAAAAGAAATCAACTTTGATGTAACTGTTTGACTGTATGTTAATTATTTCTTTTTTTATAAAGAAGAATGTAAAATCTATAGTTGCAATATATGTAAATATTTAAGCACCATGAATCTACATAATAATTTAGTTATCTGCTGCATTGTATTATATAACATCATGCACCTATTTTATTTTGTAAGTACAATGTATACAAAATATTGTATAAACAATTTTAAAAGTTCTCTTTTAAAATTGTTTAGTAGTATGGAGTTTTTTGCCCATTCCTCCCATATGAAACTACCTTTTGGAAGGGCCAACTAGTCATTTTGACTTTTGAAAAGTGCCATTGCCAAAATAATTTAAATAAATGATTTACATTGACTTTAAAATTTGTTTGGTCTGAAAAGGATACGCCAGATAACTTTAGCCGAGTTTTACAACAATTAAAATTAAAAGACACAAGTACCAGCAGTAGAATGGTTCAAGTAATACTGCGTTATAGAATAAAATAGTAGTAGAATTTTGACAGATTGGAGGAAGGCACTCGTTTTATAAAACATTGATATAAAAGCCATATACAAAACAGCAATATTTTCAACTAAATTTAAAGAAAAAATTACGTTATTTTTTTATTTAATCTATTTATGCTCTCAAACATCACACATGTTACATTGAGGACAATGAGATAGATACTTATAAAAATATTTTATAGAAACGATATAAATTCGTGACTATGACATTTGAATTTAAGACGGCACAGCGCCTATCAGTTCCATGCATTTTCATCATAGCTAAAATTTGTAATTTTAATGCCAAAAAAAAACAAAATCAGTTAGTTGGCAGTTACTATATCATGGATTTGAATTAGTAAGTGACGAATTCATAATATCAATGTAGATTACGCGCTTCAACGGATTGTTTTACACCATATGTAAATACTTACACTGTTGGCTCTGCGACTCAAAAAGTATACATTTTGCCATTAAAAACTAACACCGATAATATTTGTCGTACAACAAAAGTTAGGTACAAAACGGAGTCGATGATTCGTGTGTCTCAAGACTTTCAATAACACTCATCTTAATCTTGACCTCGCTGCCGACCTGTTTCTGAAGTGGTGCTCAAGAAATGCGAATTCAGACTTTTTGCTGTCGTTTCTATATTAGGAACTCGAGCTATGAATTAACTTATTATGCCTGTTTGGACATTGTAATGCTATATTAATGCATATTAATTTAGTAGCCTACTCTCAGTTTCTTGCAGTGCAATGGCTACTAAGATCTTGACCGGATCGGTTTGATGTGCTCCGCAGGGAGTCTTACAGCTTGAACCAAAAACGATTTAGTGTCATGCCGAAAGGTTCAAAGGCAGGAAGTCCAAGGGTATTCCATTCTTTCTAGAGCCTTGCAGTGACTGCTGTCTATTATTAATAATAGTCTAATACATGATTTTTATATTTTTTAAAAACCAAAATGTATTTACATCGATTGCCCCAATAAACGAAGTAGTAAAAGGAAAATCTATTACTAGGATACTAAATATCTACTACTCTATAGGCTATAGTGCACATATATGTATATGTAAAAATAATTATATAGATCAAATGAAAGCTATTCTTTTACTTTTGGAAGATGTAAACATTGTTGTAATGTATTTAGTGTAAATAGTTAAAAATAACTAAATGTACATTACAGTAATTTATCTAATAAAGCTAAAACGTAAAAGCGTTTTCAGGACGTTTCACTGATTAAAAATATTTACGGATGACACAGTAACCGCGTACCTTTCGACGGTAATTTTGACAAATGTCTAGATCTAGTCTAGACAGATTTATTACCACTTTTCCCAGAAATATTAGGACAAAGATATAACCACTCTATTTTCTTTAAACTCTAGCATAATCAAGGTTGTTGTTGTCTATGTCAGAAAAGTAAATTTGCTAAATGAACTAATATTACTAATATTGTCTTACTAACATCCGCGACCATTTTGATGTAAAGTGGGAACAATCCGTGTTCCAAGAGGTATCAAATTATTTCAGTATAATTATTATTTTCTTATGTAGCCAAGTTCAAATTTCAAGGATCGTCATGCTCGCGTAAATGTCATTGCTTGTGGCGGCGTCCATGCGTCGGGGGTTGTCTCTCTTCCTAAAATATGGCCGAGGGGTTCGATGGCTGGCCATGCGCCATACTCGTGAACGGATGCTACTTGTGGTAACTGGTCGTACATGAATTCGTGTATGCGGTGATGTTAGTAATTTCGACTACGTATTTGGAGTTGTTCCCATGAGAATATAAGAGCGTGCTCCTATTCCACCATGCCGCCTGCTGATAGAGTAGTTTAAAAATAACTTTAATTTTTTTATACGAACGTAGCTATAGACATTAATCATAATATATATTTTTAATGAGTATATGTGAAAATATAATAATTATGAAACTAACAAAATATTATTCCTTTTTTGTTTTTTTTTTCTTCAAATATTGAAAAGCACAGTTTGCATATGTTTATGTAGTTGAAATATATTTTCATCTGGTTTATTACTAGCTCGTAATATTAATCTTATTGGAAGCCACTTATATGCTCTCCTCAGACTTCTCTTGTTTAGTCCTATAATTATTTCTCCTTCTTTAAATCTTCCTCTACACAATGAAAATAGAATATCAACTATCAACAATAATAGTGTGGTGTTAACCAGCGAAGGAAAACATACATGAATACGAAAAATATAAATTTTATTTTAATCTAGTTGTTTTTTTTACAAAATAAAAAATAACAGTCATTTGATCGTCATCAGTCAAATATTAGCTAAATAGATCTCAAAAATAAAACGAGTAGTTTGGAAAAATACCCGAGGTCACACAGTAAAAATCCACAGATTATTTCAATTTATAAAATTACGACAGACAAACATGAAATGATGAGATGTAATTAATTAAAAACAGCGCGGTTATAAACCCGGCTTAATATTGCATGCATATGCATAAAAACGTGTCCGTTAAACTAGTCAAAAATATTGACATAAGTATATATCGTAAATGATTTTATTTTTTATGTAGATGTTATTGTTAATTATGATGTGATGTTTTTAACAAAATCATTTTTTTTTATTTCTACCATTAATTTAAACAAAATTGACAGTGTGTATGAAATGTTTCATTGTGCATTTTAATTCAAGTCAAACGTAAACCGTTGTTTTCGACAGGCAATTCTCGAAAAGGGGACAAAGTACGTTATGAATGCAGAGTAACCTATTTTAGACAATTTAGGTACACATTACCAATTTCAGTTGATGCTTAGTATTCAATTTGATGTCGAATTTATATTAATTTTAATCCTGATCGCTTGATAAGAATTTTATCTTTGTCAAGTATTCCATACACACGGAATAGATGAACAAATATGGCAGGGTAATGATATTTATTCTCGTTTTACCAAACTCAAACTACGGCGCGGTGACCGTTTATAGACAATTTGTTTTACAATAAATACAAAACTCTGAGGATATACCAATGTGTCAAATTATGCACAACCCTCAACTAAATTAAAATATTACATATCTATTACGCACAATATTTTGTATAAATATTTGTGGACATAAAACGAGTTTTGTATTAATAGTCATGTAAATCTAAATGAACCTACTCATCTAAGATGACAGTTAATATACGTATTATAGTCTGTGAGTCTCTGTCGCGTTGTGCCTCTGTATTTATGGTGCTTTTTAGTTATGTATGTAGATAAACTGCTGTCTGCTCTGCTTCCATACTTATGCATAGATTCAGTCTGTCTGCCATTTTTACTTCTTTTATTTGTGAAATTCACTTTAAAAACTTTGGTAAATAATCTTAAGAACTGTAATAAGCATTTTACACTAGTTTAACTTGTATCTAGTTAATAAGTGAAACATCTAATATGTAAATAATCAAATAAAAAGTTAGGATTAAGCAAAGTACATACGTAATTATAATGCCCGTATTAGGTCTTGCATTGAAATTTTTACATCGCAATATCGTTTTCTGTTTCAGTCCCTTATAGAATGATAACCCTATATATCTGTAGTCAAAAATGGTAACCTCATGAACGAGACACTCAATTATTTCAATCAAAACTAAGTCTTACTAATACTTATAAAAATATTGTAAGGTACGACTTGATCGTATTTACATAGTAGGGAAATCAAATCGATTCTTAGTGAGCAGAGAGAAAGGGTTGATCCGTGATCGGCATATTCAATGCCTACGTTGATTTGTTCAGCGATCACTCGCATACTAAGTTAAAGACAAATTGGAATCCTTGATTATGGAATAATTATTGGTGTTATTATTAATGAACTGATGTTCGTTTCGTCTGAATAGAATTTTAACTCGAATTGGCTAAATTAGGTTTTACTATTATTTTTACATCATTATTATTAACCTACGATTATGCGTTGGTATAAATTAGAAGCTAAGCTTTGTGTTTGATTCCCAGCTATGGAATTATTGTTTCGAATCAATATACACTGCGCCTCACCGATGAAGATAAAAAATAATAAATCAATGGCGCTAAAACCTTTCTAGGTCTGGGCCTCAGATTTCTGTATCTGTTTCATGACCATTTGTTAATCGAATAGGCGAGTAGGTGATCAGCCTTCTGTGCCTGACGCACGCCGTCGACTTTGTGGGTCTAAGGCAAGCCGGTTTCCTTCACCGATGTTTTCCTTCATCGTTCGAGCTAATGTTAAATGCGCACATAGAAAGAAAATCCATTGGTGCAAACCAGGGATCGAACCTACGACCTCATGGATGAGAGTCGCACGCTGAAGCGTCTAGGCCAACACTGCTCTACATCGATGAAGATAATCGAACGAAAAATAGAAGACTTGTCTCCTTATGTTATATCTTAAATTAAATATAAATTTATATTGATCCAACTTTATTAAAGGAAGAAAAGTAAAGTGTGCTTTATAACATTCTGATAATATTTTAACCACTTCAGAAAATGACTAAAAAAGCGCAATATTTGACTTCAAATAGTAGAAATACAGTTTACACAACACGCGCCGCCCAAACATAACAGTACCTAGCAAACACAAATTAAAGGGCCGACGCTCAAACGTGCGACCCCTGTCCCCTGCGTCACAATCACAAAATGCTTTTATTTTCCTTTCCTTTATTGCCTCATCAGTGACCGTTATAGCTCGGGAAATGCACTTTTCACTCGTTCGTTAACAGGTATAAGAAAATGTTGGTGCTTTATTTAGTAGTTATTACGTCTGGAATTAATTATGGCAACATATATATCGTAGTTATTTTCAATATTGTTGAAATTCCCAGGGTCCAAACTGTCATTCATAGTCAAGTATTTAAGTGTGAAGATTATTGTTGTACATATAAATCGTCCTCGAGTATTATTGCCAATTTGAGTTTTAGTTGAACACGTAATCTTCACGTGGTGTTAATAAGATCCACCTTGTAGAGTACATGTTGTCATCATTATTTAATTCGTCTCAGTAATCCGATCCCAGTGTAGTATAACAGTCAACAAATGGCTTTAAATGTTTAAATATATAAACTAACATAAATTAATAATGAATATTACAAAACTAACATCTGTTTACGGGCCATCGATTATCAATGTTCTGAACATTTAAATTCACTCATCTAGAAATTATGAACCTTGTTCATTATGACAGTTTCCACTGAAAACCGTATTAAAATATATTATAATTATACACTTTATGAATGCAAAATGATTTTCCATCATATCCGAAGCATAAAATTAATATCAAGTTTCGTCAAGTATTTGTTTACGTTATTACTATGGTGTCAGATTTTGAGAGCTCGACCACATAGATTTACCATAAATCTTGTTAACTTTGCCACACAAGTGACATATATCTATCTACGTGGGCTTCTGCTTTCGTTTTGTTACAAATATGCCCAAGGAGGATTGTATATTATTATTGGTTACCATATATTTTTGGATTTTACATAATATTGTTTATAGGATGGATGAAAAAATTGTGGATGAGGTAGCATAGATATAAAGGAATTAGATTTCCTGCCAGGTGTGTGCGATTCCTGTGAAATTACCGGGATTACCACGTGACAGATAACTGCATAAAAATATCATTTTGATTACTCTTATTTATTATAAATATTTGTTGTAAATTTACCATTAAATTAGTTTCAACGTAAACACTTCTTTAAAAACATCATGACTTAAATTATAATTCTTCTGACATCCTAATGTATAATCACTGAACGATATTAAATAGTTCTCTCTACAGTTGCTAACACAATATAGTTAAGAGAAATGTGAAACACGGTCTATTCGTTCCTTTGATTGTAACGAACAATAATTATTTATTGCAACTGGCATTCTATAAATAACTATAAAGACTAAAGCTTGCTGTATGTATTAAATAAGCTATTTATTTATGTACTTTTTAGTTTTTGGCTAATGCAACAGATAGAAGTCAGATTGCAGCCGTGGAGAAATATCTTCTGACACTGGCAATTAACGCAGAAGATATGCACATGTGTCCACACAGACAAAAATCTCCTCTTTAACATATATATGATATACCAATGGTTCAGAACCAAGGCTAATTTCCTGATTTAGGGCTTTATTTAGACTCTACGAGGCTACAGTTTGCAGGTGCTAACCACTTTGTGAAATTGGAAATTTACAATATTTAATAAAGTTACTATCTTAATATTACCACTTCAGTGCTCACAAGCTCTATTAACCGTTTTATCACTTTTAAGCAATGTAGTTTTAACGTATCCAGTGTGCACTAACCTTATCCAATACAGGTTCAACATAGCAATTGAACCCTCGTTTCAAGTCCATTGATTTCAATCTTAGCACAGAACACAGTGAAAATCCATTACCTCAAGTAGAGTGTGGTAGGTATATAAAATTCTGCACTGGTCATACTTAGCAACTTTGTTTTATGCAAGTTTCTTTAAACAAGTAACTTTGTTTATATCAAAAACCTATTTAAGTATACTTGGTGGCTTTTTAAATCACTTGAAGAGGAGATTTCTATGAAATTCATGAATTCCCACGGTTCAAAATGAAAAGAATTTTCCGAAAGTTCCGTCTGTAAAAATCAAACCTGGGAGATTAGGTATCACTGATTCGAATTCTTCTCGAGTATAACTGAATAAGCACTACTTATATAGAACTTCATATATTCGGTAGTGAGCTAATTTAAAAAAAAAAACGTTGTTACGTGTTACCAGTAAAAACAAAATACAAATGTATTGTTTATTTTTTTTTTCTAAAACGTATGTTCACCGTAATTGACATGTATATTAGAACAGATAGATTAAAACTTATACAATGAAAAATACCTTATATACGATGTGGTGTACTTTAATAAATAAATCTTTTTTTATAAAATTAATATTAATTTTTATTACTAAAGCGTTTGACTTTGGCCCGTGTACTATTTGAGATTAATCTTTATTCACATAATTTGTATGATACAATAAAACACCAGCTTGTACAGCTGATAATCTGTGACGGAATAAAATGGACGATATTGTGTCCCAATACCTTTTTAATCAAATTTCAATCAGAATGTTCATATTTCTCAAATTCTCTATGTACGTAATGTTATTTAAGCAATATCAAAAATTTTAATGCAAATAACTTAACTTAATATTAAGTTCTTTCAGAACTGTGGTTGTCATGCTTAATAACCCGTTAAAGAGACATTTCCCCTGTCTCCATACAAATAGTCGAGATAGATAATTTATCTTCTGGATACGAATGGCCTGACAGTTTGCAAGATGTCATTTGGGATTAAATTTACCTAGAATTATGTCTTAATAGGCCTTTGATTTTACTGCTAATTGTGTCCAGTCAAAGTAACTCAACTCGTTAGATATGTAAAAATATATTTAATAGGATTTAAGTTTAACTAGAGTTACGTGCTCTCGGTAATACGTACATACATGTCAGTTTCGTGTATTTTGGCAATATTTTAACGTTTTTTAAACAGTAATTGCTATATTTCTGTAAATACAAGACCATACCGATTTATATCCGTTTCTCAAGAATCTTTAGTGAAGATTTAAATATGCTTATTTATGCGTACCTACTAGATAGTAGGTACCATTTATGGACTCATGTATCGATTTTTCCTCAGGACCCAGCCATAATTTGGCATTTGCGTAATATGTATGACGGTCACCCAACCATTCTTAATGAGTGGTGGCAGTGTTGCACTTAAAGCCTAAAAAACGTTAACTATTTATTAGTAAAAAGTTAAGTTTTAAAAACATCTCTTCAACAATACAAGTAACATAAGTATGTAAAATTGAATGTATATAATGTATTGAATGTATATTGTGTGTATATGTATAGAAATCTAAATCTTATCCTGCAATGTGTTATGATGCTACTACTTCTACTCATAAAAATGGACTGAGCCAAACAAAATATATAGTTTAAACAATGTTTAAGTGAATATTAACATTTCTAGATCTAAGGAATAATTTTATTATCTCAGACATGATTCGGAAGGAAATGTCATTTTGTGAATGTGGGCACGTTCCCAGGCGTCTCAGTCTGATTCATCTTATAAAACGTATCATGAGTCATACTTACAATTGGTATTCTAGTTTGATTTTTATCATATTTTTCTAGATGTCTTTTGATATCTATTCGAAGTCCTATTTACGATGACGTTGTAGAGAGGAAAATTATGTTAATCAATAACATTAATAAGACAAATAAAGCTTTATAAATCATATTTTTTATTTACATATGATATTTAGAACGATTCGTCATTACATCAAATATTGTACATTAAATAAATAAATCGGTAATTTGCAAAGAAAATGTTATTCAGATTGATTCATTATAAAAAACGCACAATCAGCCATATAAAAATAGACATGCAAATATCATATTAATTATCATGATGTCATAATAATAATAAAAGCTTTATTCATGACAAATAGGTTGTGAAAAAATTCATATATCCGCACATTAGGGAGTCCCTATGTTGTGCGACCCTAACTAATAATAAGAACAGTTAAGTTATTGATACCTATTGTCTAAACTTATGTTCTAAATACTCTCCTACGCTATAAAGGCACCTTGCCTATCATTACATTACACGGCAGAGATCTATAACTTCTGGAAAGGTGGTTAATATTTTTAACTACATCGTGGTTCACGCAAGCTCCCACAACCGTGTTGGATCTCTTGGTAGATACAGGCAAGTGTCTTAAATGTTTTGAACAATTATGGATACTTTCGAGGTATTCGGTATAACTAGTTCTCTACCGATACATCTTAAACAATTATTATTTATGGATGATTAGTTTAGAGTGTGTGAGTTAGACGTAGTACACAAACAGCTGCTGTTTAGTCTATATTGTTATATCATAAAAGACACAGACAAGAAGAGTTCTGTAGCTTCCAAATGAATGTGCCATCGTTATTTTTGGATTTCGTTCAATAAATTTGACGTCTGTCAATTCATCGGAAATCGAATGTTATGTACGTTGGATAAGTTACAAATTCCGCAACTCTGACACGATACTGTGTTTGATAACAAGCTTTAAAATTTAAGTAAATTAAGCGTAGAACATTATTTCCTCTTCATGACACCGGTGGCTTTAAGAGGTGCTGGTCTCGCCACTCGTCGCGCCGCATAGTCGCGCCACACCGTCGCCTCATCCACCACCCTCGTGTGATCGACCTCTCCCTTGCACCCCATTGGTATGTACAATTTATTATGATTGATTGTTGACCTATTAATTACACCACCAAATAATTACAAGCTCAATTGATAATTTGGCAATTGGCAAAATTATGTCACTGACAAATTGATAAATTTTGTATTTGACTCGAGGCATTCGTAAACTTATTTACTATTTTGTTTATAATTATAAATATTTTTCCTTAAAATTATTAATAAAACATGGGTAACATTCAAAGGAATTATTGTTGCTTTCTACCTGTCCAAATCAAGTTAACTAAAACACTTATTATTTGCTATTAACTTTAGATTTTATTTTGAAACAGATAAATTTGGGATTTCAAACCTATTGGCAACACAAAACCAATTGATTATATTTATAAGGTTACGGTCACTAAAAACAAAGATGTACACAGTTATCTTTATTTAAATTACTTACAGTATTATATCTAACATTGATAGTTTAACTATTTCAATTTCCACATTACGCTTTAATTGCCACTAAGACAGCACCTTCACTACTTATTATATTGAAATGATCTTTTTCATGTAGCACACATCGAGTTTTATATCTCGGAATTAAAATATTAAGGTTTTTAAAATGGAAATACTTTGAATAATTCGCTGGATAGTTGGTAATGATTCCCAAAGAACCGGCCACATAAATTATTACTAATGTAATAATTACAGTTGTTCTTAAACATGACCGCATATTCTGATGTTTTACATGACATTAATCTTAGACTATAAGTTATGCATAATGCGTATATAATGTGATTATTATTGCATATTTGTACCGACATATTTAATTTGAGTTTCGCCACGGTATCGGGAATTATAACATGTTACGCTTTAAAATTACGATTAGAGATGTTTTCTTTATTGAAACTTATTTTATACAAAGTTTAGGATTAATATTGTTTTTTTTTAAACTATGAATTGCCATTTGATATTGCACGCACTAAATTATCAGAGATTCACTACTTACGCGGGCACACTTAATAAAAGTTGCGGAAAGCCTGTTTAACACAGACTGTATTCACAAGAGTTACATTGTTCATATTTTTTTAATGTTATTGTTTAGGGTATAGTTAAAATAAGGTTAAGGTAAAATTAGTAAATTTTAAATTAACTAATTCAAAATTTAATTTTAAACGCAGTATTAAGTTTTAGTATGCCGGTAACGCACTAGCAACACTTCTGAACATGAATGTTTATCGCCGGTATATCTTGGAAACTTCTTCAGTCGCATTCTACACTGTTTTTGTCAAGCCTCAGCGTGTCAGTGATGGTAAAACCTATTAGAGCATTTACTTGTTGGGTCCAGTGAGTAGGGGATCGGCCTTGAGGTGTACCCTCCACTCTGCCAATCACGATGAGTTTTTATAAACTTTCTGGATTTCTGCTTCTGTGTTACATGTCCAAAAACTCATCATGCATTCGTAACACAGTGTAGACGGGTTTTAACCCGTAACTGTCTTAGTAAGGCCACGTTTGTTTCCTTAGCTGTCCAGAGAATCCTAAGCTCCAACACCACATTCCCTGATCAGCCATTTTCTCCTTTCAGATATTTGTATTGTCCAGAATTCAGCGTTTTAAAGGAAAATCAGAAATACCAGAGACATCTTCCATCTACTAAAATATTATCTCCTTGTTTATAAAATTCTATGTTCTTTCATAACCATGCTTTATATTATGATAGATATTTTTTTACAACAAGAACCAATTATATTCACCAAGAGTTATTAGAGTTAGGTATAATCTTGAGACCATTAAGAAATAAAGCCTTTGGATTAACAATCTAAGTAAAAGATCATTCTCGGCCATTATTGATACAGATTGCGTGGTAGAGAATAGTGGTCCATTATGTCCGCATTATCTACTTGATGACAAAGTTACAAGGGTCGATATTATTATTAATTTGGCGATATATTTCCTTCCCCTACATTCAAAGCTTACTGATTTTAATTGCCTTGTCCTAGAGATAATCGAGACCTCATCATTCGACTCCAAATCATAAGGTCTCGAGTTACTCCCAGATGGATTGAAATCTATCCAACATTAGACCCGACCACCAGATAGTTAAAGTCAATTGGATTCGTACACAGTTATTAAATTAAATTATTGCCGTAATGAATTTCTTAATTGTGTGAGAAATTTTAAACACTAATTAAATTATGGAACCAGCTGCCCACTGCAGTAATTTGACATTAGGGTTTGACATTTCAAGAAAAGAGGGTATCAACGCACTTGTGAGCCTTTTGGACTCCTGCCAATTTGCCACGTCATATTAAAGACATGTACAGTTTGAAAAGGATATTATAATAAAGTCATATTTGTACAAATCCGATGACTTCAACAACAATCGTATGACTAAAGGTTAAAAAATAAACATGATAGGATCAACTCCCACGCCGCTCAATAGAGTACCTTCGTACATCCACTCGCTAGCTTATTACGTCATGTAATATGTCGTATCAAATTATTATAATATCGAATTGTAAAAAAATTGGTCTTTTTACAAATCGATACATCAAAAATTGTATCAACGATGGCAATGCTGATAAAACAATTTTGTGTTAACTAACCAATTTTAATAGAATATTATTATTGCAAACGTTTTCTGTAGCATTTCCAAACTAGTATGCTTTATGTAAGAAACTGGTGTTAGTTTAGATTGAGTTAACACAATGCTTATAGTTAGTCAGCGACTAAGTGGTGCATTAATTACAACTTAAAATAACAAAAGACTGTGTTCGAAGAGTAGATCAATCAAAGGAATTAGTCAGCATCCATGTTTTCATTTTATAGAACTAGATAGACGTTTGGCCTCAATTCCACCTGATAGTAAGTTAGTTGCTATAGGAAGGCACCTGTCCAGGAATTAATCTATGTTATACTCCTTGGCTGTTTTTGCAAGAAACGACGATGCAACTTGTGGGCACATGGAGCAACTACGAAGGAATGAACCGCCATTGTGCTTCTAGTGATACCGTCGCCAATGGACACTCTAAATGCCAGAGTGCTCACGAGTGCGTTGCCGGCCATTTATATAGTAGTTATAGTATATTTCATGTACTATATCTATCAAAGAGAGTTGTGAAGAATTTCTTACCTTATTAACGCCCCTTCATACCAGGCCTGGTAGATGTAACTTTGGAATCATTTAATTTTTATTTCTTCTATGAAATAGATTAAAAACTTGGCCATGTATGTTTTCAAAAGGTCTATTCGATATTCAATTAAGTACTTGAAAACAAACAAAAGCTTTAAACCCTTGGCTTATTAGTAATTTGTTTCGATACCGACCTTTTAAGTGGTACAATTAAAAAGTTTTGTTATTAAGCACACGAAGCTTTAGTAATAATTTCTCTATGGAAAATTGTATACTAAAGTTTAGTAGTTTGTGTTTTGTACTGTAGTAGTATTATAATTATAGACATATAGCTAATTACACATATAAGCATAAAGAAAAATGAAATAATACTGGGTCGTTTAGAGCAGGCCATGCCGTCTAAAACTGACCATAATTAGAATTCTAAAGGGTAGATGTATGTGCAAGATGACTTCAGCTCTTATAAAGTCCGGAACGTTGGTTTCCAGCCAGTGGTTGGTGGACCAGGTACATAATCCTGCAGGAATGTCCACGGTATATTTTTAAAAATTGTATTGCCCATTGGTTTCACAACACGATCCAAGACTTGATACACTTTGGCTGAAGTTTTCATCCTTTTTCACAAATATGTAGTTTTGGAACTCCTTGATAAGACACGCCCCACCAAATCATGATGGATGGTGACCACGTTGTGCCTTTCCGACCACTTGATCAGCTTATTTAGAACTGTGAGCGTACATTTTATCATTTTGCTTATCGTAGTGTTCTTCAATTTTAAATTTTTTTTGATCGGTAAAGAGGATATTTCTGTGCTTTTCACCTGCGGATCGCCGCAGAAGGAGTTTTGATAGATCCACTCTCTTTAATTGTAAAATGGTGTATGGCATGTCCTGTATATTGGAAATAAGCACCGAGCTTCAGGTCTTTATTTATGATACGCGGCGGAGTCCTAGCGGGAATCTTCATTTCTCTTGACAAGATATTTTGCTTCCTCATTTCAACGAATTCTGGCTTTAACATCATTAATAGCCTTGGTATTACTCAGTTTTTTTTCTGGTCTTCGACACACGAAGTGTTGATGTATCTGTTGATAGTACGATATACGAACATACGGCTGATACCAAGCTTCTGAAGTGTCTGAAATATAACCGACAAGGCCATCACTGCGATCCTATTTCTTTAACACTTTAGTCCGAATTGTAATTTGGTAATGAACACGAAGAAACATATGAAATAGCGCAAAATGGAAAGATTTTAAAATAATATACGTGTTCCAAATTCAAAATAATTAAAAAGTTGAAAAAAGAAAAGTTTTTATGTAACAGTATTTATGGCCAGACTAGTTATTATTGAAACTTGTGACAAAATAATTGTCGATAAAGGAAATATTATAATTTCATACGTAATTAAATCAAAATATGTTTATCACAACATTACCGTTGGTTAAGAAAATAAACCTTAATACCTGATACTGTAACATTTATTGAGCCTTTGATCCCTTTTCGGGTTCAAAGCGAAATAATCTGTTTATAACCGACTAGACCACGATGAACAAATCAAAAAGAATTATATAAATGGAGTTGATTTTGTGCGAGTTTCTACGACTGTACCCGACCTGAGAGTTGTGTTGACCCAGTGGTTAAAGCGTGCGACTGAAGTCGTAAGTTCAATTCCCCGATGCATCCCAATGACATTTTCGGTCTAATACTCGTTCATATGGTGAAGGTAAAAATGATAAGTTAGACGGCTTTTTTAAGATCGATGACTGCCACATAAAACTAAAAATGTGACACAGAGTTATGTTACCAAGACCAAGGGTTGTACAACGACTAGGCAACAAACCATTAAGCGATATAATATAATAGGTACAAGTATAGTATTGTCTTTTGTTATCATGGCTTTTACACATTAAGAAAACACTTTTTAAACGGATTGAAGCTATGTATTATTATGTAGGTATAAACTTATAATACATAGCTTCAATCCGTTTAAAAAGTGTTTTCTTAAGGTACAAGTATACCTGAAAAAAAGTATACTTTGTTCCTGCGAAACGAACTTACTAAAATGGAGTGATTATAAACTGTACTAAAACTGTATGAAAATAGTTAAAACATTTATCAATCGCACCCGATAAATCATTTTGTTGTTGAAATTTGTTAAAGTCTTTCATTTATATCGACCAGACGTACAAATGTCTCGGCTCTCTTACTGAGAATTTATATTGGACACTTTCCAATATTTCAAGTCTGCGATAGTTTTTAATCAATACCTAACTTTCCGCTGAGAGACAACAAAGAAATTGTGATTAATACCCCTCCGTTACTTAAGTCCTATTCAACAACCTTTTAATTTGTTTTCTTCTCTAAGTGGGTCTTATTTCCATTAGAACTACTCAAATTTCCATTACGAACCCCGCTTCAATGGATTTTTAAAACGTAATTGTTATATATGTTAAAGAGTGATCTCACTTGTTGTTTTGTGGAACCAGGTTTTGGTTTTTAATTATTCAATATTGAGACTATATGAACGTTATTGTGAGGTAAATAGTCCAGCCAAACCAAATTGAATTTTCCGTTTAAATTATTAATATATATTACTACATATTTGCATTACATAAATGATTAATATTTCGCGAGATGATAATGAAATTCGTAAACGTACCCCATACCCCACCTAGGTATACGTGGGAAAATGTTTAGAATTGGCCAGTTAGAAACGTTGTTAATGAACACTTTTTTAATTTCAATTTTAGAACTCTTTGGTAACCTAATGTAGTAAATATACTACATTAGGTTACAAATGAATGCAATAGCATTCATTTGTTTTTTGTTTTTTGTGAATTGGCGGCAAATCTAAAACTGTTGTTACACGTAAAAATTAACCTAACGCGAGAAAATTTTCTGTCAATGATTTATTATGGCTTTCATTGTGGGCATACTCAACAACAAAGCTATGATAGACTGCGATTAGCATTTCTTAATGAAGCTCCATCTCGTGCCACGATTTACAGTTGGTTTAACGAGTTTAATCGTGGACGTAGCAATCTCAATGATGATCCACGTCAGGGATGTCGTTTAACAGCCACTACTGAAGTAACATCAGTGCTGTGCGATAGAGGAAGATAAAAGAGTGATCTACCAGCAGATACGGGCAAGCCTAGGCATTGGTATGAGTCAATTTCTAAAAATATTACACGACCATTTAGGCGTCAGGATGCTTTGTACCAGATGGATTCCGCATACTTCAACCGATGACCAGAAACACCTTCTCATGGACTGGTGTCGCCAAATGTTAGAAGAGTTCAAGGTCACAGGTATATATATATACTACGAACAGATATACTACTACGAACCCGAAACCAAAAGACAATCAGCTCAGTGGGTATTTCTTTTCGAGGATCGGCCAACTAAGGTAAATATAGGAAGAAGTCAAGGAAAAAAGATGATTGCCTCATTCTTTGGTCGGAAATTTCATTTCGCGACAGTTGTGCTAGAAGATGGAAGGACAGTTACTGCAGACTGGTCTGTCAATCGCTGTTTGCCTGTTGTCTAGGCGACAGCAGCGCCGTCGAAGCAGGATCCTCCTTCACCACGACAAGGCTTCAGCGCACTCCGCAAAACGGACTGTTGAATATTTGATTTACATTATTTCTATACATTAAAGAGCGTAACAATTTGTGAAAAGCCGGCAACGCACTTGCGAGACTTCTGGCAATGTGAATGTCCATGGGCGGCGGTATCACCTAACATCAGGTGAGCCTCCTGCCCGTTTGCCTCCCATTACATAAAAAGTGCTATTGTTGCTATTACAATTAAATGCGTAGTCTTATGTATTAATTATTATATAACACCAATTTAGGTTTCTTATACATGTGGAAGATGTTGTGCGGATAAAGGAAAGTTGTCGGTCCCGAAGGCCCCAGTGGTTTAGTGTTCGAAAACACTTTATATAGCTCGATTCAAGTATGCGACTTCGTTGCCGCACATGCGCAGGTTGTATGTTTAACATTAAGTTACGATTAAAAAATAAAATAAAAGATAAATATATGGCGCTGCAACCTTTTTTAGGTCTGAGCCTCAGATTTTTGTATCTGTTTCATGATCATTTGTTAATCGAATAGGTGATCAGCCTTCAGTGCCTGACGCACGCCGTCGACCTTTTGGGTCTAAGGCAAGCCGGTTTCCTCACGATGTTTTCCTTCACCGATCGAGCTAATGTTAAATGCGCATATATAAAGAAAATCCATTGGTGCACAGCCGGGGTTATAACCTACAACCTCAGGGATGAGAGTCGCACGCTGAATCCACTAGGCCAACACTGCTCCAAGTTATAATTTAACATGGTTTTTTCTAAGTGTTACATAATTGCTAAAACTGACCAACAAAAACACATATTTTCTCCAAAACTGGGTTTTATATTTTCGACTATCAAAAAATCTTTATCAGCAGTACTATTATCCAAATGTTCAGCTTATAGCTTAAACTCGTTGAACGTGCACTTTGCCGAAAACAAATTCTTTTATTTATGATTTCAATTTATTTAACACTGGTTCGATTTTTGGGAAATTATCAAATGTTAACAAATCAAAGTTACCAATGGTATACAAGCCGTTATCTTAGTATGGTTTTCTCTTAGCACAAATTGCCCTAGAAAAGATTATTAACGATAATGCCGCCATGTAGTAAGGGCTGTGTTATACCTTAATTTTTATATGTTAAGTTTGTAATACAAGTAAATAAATCAGTTAAAACTAAGATACTGTGACACCCTGACTGTTGTACTACTGAAGTCTCCATAGACATTCATTCTTTACGCTAACAAAGCAGATAAATATTGCGAAGATATGTGCAATTTCTGTGTAACTTCTAGTTGGGACGGGAACAAATGCTACGCCGTGTAACATCTGCGCACCGTGATCTTTGTATTGGGAAATCAATATCACTGTCATGTTAATGTACTGTATACTCCGTCAGGGATTATATCAGAGCCTTTTGCGTGCTTTATACATGCATAACCTTTTATCTATATTGAGGGGTATGAGCAATGATAGCCTGGCTAAGCGTGTTTTAGAAAGTACCTAATTAATGTTTATTATTAATATACAATTTATATTTATTTCCAACACAAAAATATACAATATTCTTCTATTAACCTAGCTACGTAGTAATAATAATAAAATTAATTAGTAGAAAATTAAAACAAACTTTAAAAGTTAGGTGCCTCTGACGTTAGCATTATTTACATATAGGGTTATAAATGACATCCGTCAATAGTTATATAACTATATAGGCTTGGAACCAACCTGAGGTTATGTAACAAATCAATCTATTGATTGTTTTGTACTATAAACTTCCAATAGCTGAATATTTTGCCCTCACGTATCATATAGATAAATCATCATAAAACACCAATTAATTAAAAAAACTTCATCTATACGAAAACAATATGTTACCTTTTCGAAAAAAGCCCTGATTTAATAACAAGTTAAACTCAATTTAGTGAAGTTCACTAATCGTGTTATTAACGCTGAACTGAGTTCACATGTTGCACCCACAGGGGCACAGATGGCCACTAGATATTGCTACCTTCGGGGTTAAACAGCAATTGAAACTAGAGTAGGTATAAACGACTAAAACTTAATAGCGATTAAATTTTTAATTTGTATTTTTAAAGTAATATTATTGTTGTTAAGTTACATTTTATGAAATTTTTTCTGTTAAGATATGACGCCGGAAAATTAAGGCTTTAATCAGAATTAAGTTTTCGTTAGGCTTATAGGCTATAGTATTACAGCGTACAACACGCTGTACGTGGTATTTGATAATTCCATAGTCAACAACCGTTTATCGTTAAACATTTTCTTAAGAAGACTACTTTTCTGAAATTTTGATCGTTTGATAGGTGCATTTATTTTCCTTTAAAGGATTGCGCTTTTGGAGAAAATACTTTCTGTTATAAAGCACAAAAGAAACACATATTTTCTAATAGTTTTCTAACCTAGAATTTTAACATAATTTTCATCCAGCTTAACCCGGTCACAGCGACGATAAAGTAATGTATTTTATGTCTCATTATTAAAAAAGTTATATCTATCCGAGCAAGTGTAGTCTTGAAGTTTTTCATAATGAAAATTCTAATTAAATGCCTGATATCTAGAGTGATTGACTTTTAAATGGATTGCGTACTAATGGCCTCACGAGAGTTGCAATCAAAATACGCTAAAATATTTTTTCTATTCCCTAAGCTCGTCAAACGCGACACTTGCGGCTTTTAATTTGAAAGCCATTTTGTGTTTATCGCCATCTGTTGGGGACTATCGCCTCACAATGAATTATACGCCTTATATAGTTATGCATTTATGTATATACAAAATAATTTATAAGTCTTTACAGTATTTTTTTGTAATTTATATTATTAATATTAGTTTTTTAATAGGTTAGCTACTACTTTCACTATACTCACAGTGTTTGTAACATTTTACTGTAATAAGAATGTTCGTGGGTTGTTAAAATTTTTTGCTTGTTATTCAAGTGTTTCCTTGTATGTATAATAAAATTAATATTTAATTGAATATCTACTACAATGAACTGTCATGTTATCCTTATTAATAATAGATAAATATTAAAGAAAAATCACAAGTCATTTGGAATAATTCCAAGTCTGATTGATTATTTATCTTAATTAAACCTCTTTTAAATAAATGGCAAACACTTATTTCGTTCAAAGTAAATAATAGCTTTTTGTTTACACACAGGCAATTATTAATGATTCAAAATTAATTTGATAAGATAATAAAATGGTAATCTTTTGATAATGAGATATAAATTAATCCTTATTATTTGTAAGAATTATGTTTTTGTTCGCCATCCGCATTTATTATCGAGGCCACAATTTGATATTACATTTTATAACTTGTTTCTTTCTTCTGTCCTGTTTTTTGTTATGTGTGGCCTTGTTGGTGAGGCTATAAATAAACTAATTGGCATAGCTTTTGTCGTATCTTTGAGTTAAAATGTAACGAATTGTGTTAAGGTAACTTGCAATACCATTACCACCTCGAATGTGAGGCAAACGGAGTGAAATTTACAAGAAAAACGCATATTGAACGAAGTTTTGATAAATTACTTCTAGTATTACTTACAAGCGGAAGTTACAACTTGAGAGCGTAACTTCGTTTTATGTGACTTGCTGAATTTCACCATTTCAACTTGGTTCATTTTTTTAAATCGCTTACAGAAATCACACATTAACCTATTTGTTCCAACCAATATTAAATAATAAATAAGTGTAATGACACCGCACTGCAATAAGATTTGACATTCGTTTGGGACTATTTGTTAAAAATCGATTCGGACGACAGTTGCCGTGAGATGATGTTTTTTTTTTTATTCTTTAGAATTTACAGTATTCTTAACGTATATAGTATAATAATTTATAATTTATAAAAATAAAATTAAAAAAGTGAATAGTTTAGCCCCTGTGGCAGTGTACCTTTCACGCTGGCAGCATTTCTTTGCTGTATTGCGATAATTATTAGTTGAGCGAGGAAAGCACCAGATGTGATCGGTGACCGGTGACTTCTACTTTTATTTTATTAAATTATCTTTTATGGTTTTTAATTTGTAATCTCGTAAGGTTCAATTCTCAAACCTTATTGAAATTAATTTTATTTTGCAAACGCCCTCAAAGTATTGTGTTCCATATTAGCGATTAAATTGTTTTGTAGGTTAATTATAAAACTTTCCTTTCAAATATTATAATGATTGGACAGGTTTCGTTTTATTTATTATATATCTATTAAGCCACACAGTGTTTTTTTTTAAATTCAATATAATTACGCAATATTTATTTACAAATGTTGATATATATAAATTTAGATTAAACAAGAGGTTGTGCTGGTTTCCTCGCAATGTTTTATGTCTAGGAAACACATAGTTGAGTCCTACGCTGCAAAAAGCTAACTTTGCCGAAAACGTTTTACTTAACCGAATAGGCAATCCTCTTACGAGGTAAGTACTTTGAAATTTCTCTGTTAAACAAGTCGTATTGCACATATCAATGGTTCTAACTGCAGAAGTTATACAGGGAATTTCACATCTCTTAGCATTTTTTATGTAAGTATAATGATTACACTATAGTACGGATACTTAGGTAGTGAATACAAGTGTGTCAAGGAATCGAAGTCTGGATTGTGTTAAAATTAATATTAAGGGCAATATAACAGGAAAGGAATAGTAAAAATGGGGTAGTAAAATAATAGGAAGTAATAGGAGTTTATCAATATAAATTCCTTTAAAAATAAAATAAAATCTACTCCTTTGGAGTTCTTAAAGGTTCCCGCTGACCATAAAAATCGAAGTAGTTGCCGGCGGGAGACGCGAAGCTCATTAGACCTCAGTCAAGCAAATAAAGTCTCATTTTAGGAAAGTGGAGATTTGATTAGCAGCCTCGCTTCATTGCCACAGATCTACCCGTTTACGTGCCTGATAAGCTAATATGTCCCCTACATATTGTCCTATGTATTCAAAGTTTTAATAACAATATTTATCATTATATTACCAAAATGAAATGTATTAAACTATAAAGAATTTATGAATATACAGGGATGTTAAGATCATATTAGGGTATCATTTGGGAGTAACGTTCGTTCGTTGACGATTTTAGTAATTACATTTTATAGTTTTATTTTCGGGCCAATCCAAAATCGTGTAAAAATCACATTTAAACCGATTTCATCAAAAATATTTGTCCCTGTAGCTTTCGAATAGTATGAGGAAATTAATTAAAATAAAGCAAATAATTTAAAAGCTTTACCGCACTAGATAGTTCAAAATGACATTTAAAACTAGGGATGCATCCGATACCTATATATCGGTATTGGCGATATTTTAATTACCGATAAAACGATACTTTTCATATTTCGCGCTTCAAAAGAGTAAACGTGCATCTTGTTTCGATGCACTATCATGTTGGACTATCTATGCCCCGAGAATCGACGCGTTTTCTTCAGTTTGTTGTCAGGAGTTGTCAAGAGAGACAACAGATACTCGGGATTTTGCATTTGCTAGACATTAGTTGTATTTAACTGCTATCGCGCATAGTATTTTTTCGATAACAAATTAAATAAAATGCAGAATAACAAAAATCTTACCATTTAAATTATTACTTATTTATTCTATTTTAATTTAATTATTAAATTAAGTCAACAATTAAAATAAACGTTGGTATCGTATCGGCATAAAGGCGTGTCGATGCATCCCTTTTTAAAACATTATTTGTTGAAATAATGTGTTGCATACAGAACTGGTATTTCAGCAATTAATAGTTCGTAATTTCATAAACATACGTTATACCTCTAATAAATAAATCAGTAAATTGTTTAGTTGCAAAGAAAGTGGTACATTGAGATTGTTTAATTACAAAAAAACACCACACAATAAGCTACATAAAAATAGGTATGAAAATGTCATACATGAAGTAATTATAATTATCATAACTTCGGAATAATAAGAGCAGTTAAGTTATTTACGAGTATAATAGTTGTCAAATCTGCTCCCACGATATAAAGGTACCTTTCCTTTAAAAATCTAGGATATTAAATGTTTCGTCCTTATACATTAATGTGAATAGAAAATTCTAAATTTTAACTAAAATCAGAACCGGAGCGAGTCTTTCAGTTCGCCTCCTGAGATGCGGGAAATAGTTTCACTGGGTCCGTTTCAGAAACGCCTGCAAAGGTTCTTGGATGTACATTGATGCAGTAAAAGCGTACGACGGCGGCGTGATGTATTTTTACTTTTATCTTTTAAATATTTTATTGTCTCATGTAAGTTTTATAAGGATCAGTCGTATTGGAACTGAGGTACATACAGACTTATTTACTTGACTTAACGTTCACCCAGCTCTCTTTGCCTCACCTGCAACTAAACAACATAATTCGTATAACGTATAAAGATAAATATCCAGTTGAATAAAAGTAACTTATTAAAGCGTATATGACCTAAATAAAACATAATATGAAAGTTCAGTTAATTAGGTACTAGATTGTTCAAAAGATCGCAACTCATCGGAAGCGTGGTTGAACAAAGTTAGAGCGCTTCATAAATTCCTTTAAGCCTTAAATGTAGGTGGTCGATATGAACCTTACAAACTACTTTAAGTTGGGAAGAATATAATAAAGTTTCAAGAAAGTGACATAGTTATATGATTTAAGTCTATGCCTAGCTTTTTGTACAGTTTCACTTGTAGGACACTGGGTTCTTAGCTAACAAATTGTTGGGGTAAAAGTAGAATTGGTTCGGAAATACTTCAGTAGGCAGCTGGTCCCACATAGCGGTGGTGCGCGGCAACGCTCCGTTGTGAAACGATGGAAGTCCAAGTGATACGGAAGGTATTTCATGTGCTGCCTTGAAATTCGATGATGAATCTCTACTCTCCAATGTAAATGCGATAGAATATGCAGAGAGACCCCACATCTCTACGCAACACCGAGGGATCAAGCCAATCGGAAAGTAACTGGCTGGATTCGTTTGAATAAACCGTGCAAGAGATCATCAGAGGCGTTGACTACCTCATTGGTCAATAGCTAGCAGATGAGAGTCCAGGGTCGGTTCACAATTAAGGTCAAAAATTAAAGCGGTTTTTACAAATAATCTATACCAAAAGAAGTTGCCGGAACACAAAAATAAATATCTTCTCCAATTCCCTTACTGAATCATAAGGAAAACATTTTATTTATAGGAAATCACTTTTAATTAATAAATTATATTAGAACTTATAATGTTACTTTTCCATACATATTTAGAAATAATATGTATTATTAATAAGTTTTATAAACTTCGTACCGCCTGACAGTCAATAAATGTCGTGTTACAGATTACATGAACATAATTTATGTTTTTACAAAATACAACGAATACAAATTAAATATTACTGCCCGGTTCACATTATTCCAGTCCAGCACTGGAATGCTACTGGAATAATGTGAACCTGCACTGGAATGTACCATTCCAGTGATCAATCCAGTCCAGTTGACTGGAATGACGGTCTATTTTTCATTCCAACTAACCCAATCCAGCGCCACTGGAATAGTGTGAACAGCCAATCCAGTGCTTGAATACACGTTTAACAGTGAACAGTGAGTTTGTTGTTATTTTATGGAATTTTATAGGTAATTCCGAACAATGAAATTAAGTGAAAACCAAACTATTCAATTTGTTTCTTTGTACAGAGAACGTGTGTGTTTGTGGGATATCACTTCAGAATTTTGTAGTAGTGTTACCGATCTAACAGCTTTTGAATGACTGGAATAATGTGGACGTTCTATTCCAATCCAGCACTGGACTGGAATGACTCACTGGATTACTGAACTGGAATAATGTGAACCGGGCATAAGTTCACTTCTACCACTGAATGAAATACTCAATGTCTTATGACACACGCCGTGTTTTGTATATTGATTAATGATAATACAGAGCTACCTAATAACGAAAACACGCTTTTTACAAAATCCTGCTAAAAGCCGTTGAAATAGATTAATTTGGTCCTGCAACATCTGTGCGGTATGCTCACTTATTGTTTCTAAGAGGGTTCATTCACAGATGGCGCCACTAATCACACTTGTGGGTTTATTATTATTGGGCTCAGCGCTGGACCAGATAAATTAAGTGAAGCGAAGAGAAGGTATTGAAAACCGTCTGATATCTGTTAATTATGTCTGGTTCCTAACACACTCTATAATCATTATTCGATTTAAAAATAACTGTTTTATGGTAATGTCAGCCATTTTGAAATATACAATAAGTTAAAAGTAACTTAGTAGGTATCACGACCAAAATAAATTTAACCTTTGTTTATGTAGCTAATTAATATTTTTATCGCAAACGTTAAGGTAATACTTATTAGTCAGTTAAAATAAATAAAATTCATAATGCTAATTGACATCATTCCTATAGGAAAAATTGTCGCCCCAACTGTTGGTTTTCCATGAAAAAAATCTGCAGCGCTACAACATCCACCTGGGTCTCAGATTTGGCAGATCTGTTTCGTTATAATTTGTATTTCTAAACAGCAAGGAGGTGATCAAACTTCTACGCCTGACACACGCCGTTGACTCTTTCCTCACGATGTTTTCCTTCACTGCGCGAGCAAGTGGGAAACTCAGAAATAGAAAATTGGCCGGGGATCGAACCCACGACCTCAGAAATCGAATGCTGAAGCCACCTCTGGTCAATTTCCATGAAAACAAATATATATTAAGACTGGCCACTTAAGGACACTCACTATACAATCTAGAATCACTAGAATCTTAGAATTTAATTAGTAATATTTTAATTAATTTGTTATGATACAACAATTATTATTATTTATAATAATTGAATGTTTTCCATTCAATTTGGAACACGAACAATTGGGTTTAAGAAGATTATGAGTGTTTACGGAACAATTCATCACATTATATTTATTATTGCAGCTAAATTTGGATTTTAACCATTTGTAATAAGCATTATTCTCGTGTAAATACACTGTTAGCGATATGTAGGTCATATTAATGGATGTTGGGATGGGTGTTAATTTTAATTGCTAGTTGGTGATGCGTTATATTAGAAAAGAATACGAGAGATACATAAAGTAAATGAGGCTCTTAATAATTATAAAATACATGATCTATATAAGTCTAAGAGATAATTCAGTTGTAAGGCCACACGACCATGGTCAAAAATGACCATTATCTTATATTTGACTCAAAGTATGTATATATTCTTAAAACGTCGACAACTCTGTTGAATGCTTCTATGTGTGTGAACACGCAACCTATTACCCTTTGTAACTAATATCAGCTGCAATCATCTTCGCAGAGATATTAAAGAAATAAAGTAGGAATTACAAAATCGCAGAAATCTTGAACTTAGACAAGGCGTCATCTTCTATTTAATAATGCATTTTCTGTGTCAAGGAAGACATTGAATAAATATCAATGTTATACAGAAAAAAATAAAAGATATATTTAGCTTTAAGTATAAGCGGAGTGTGCCTGTCTGATTCGATTCTAACTCTGGATTCCAGGTACAAATAAATTGTGCCTCGTATATGCGCGAAAAATACTTTCATGTACTTTGAAGGTAAACATTGTATGGGTTTTCTTATAAGAAAAAATTAAAAACGTGTTTGGCACAGATTTTTATACCCATTTTATAGAGAAGTCAAAGATCTGTATTATTCATTTATAATTATAAATATATTATATAAACAATTATATAATATGCAGAAAACGTAGCGGCTTTTCTCCGTACCCTTTCACATTGTATATAAACATAAGCGATTTAAGTAAGGGAGAAAAGCAGATTGCTTGTTATTTCCTTCCTTACAAGATTCAAAAGATCCTTGAAAGGGTAAAGATATTGTTAAAAATATCATCGCATTAGCAGAACAAAAACGATTGAGTAGATAGATAAGGAAAAATATGAAAAGAAAACTCGTTTCCCCCGAAATTAGCTTGCATTTTTCACAAAGCTTAACCTTAATAAATGAATAACAGTTTGGCTAAGGGCGGTTATCGTTGTTAGACATTTTATTAATTGTCTTAATAAAAACGTTAAATTAAGCTTTATGGTTGGTCAAAGAGCTTTTTATTCGAATTTCGAACACGTATAAGACCGGTTCTGTATTACTATTGTTCTTTGATCCTAATTTATTATACTACCTAACAAACATCTCTGTACCAGTTTACCTTCCTTCAATAACTATTGCCGTAACTAAGACTAGATATTAAAAAGTTAGACTATGTACCAGTTTCGGTTTGACAAGTATTGTCTTCCGTGAGTGCAACATGTTATATAAAACTTCCCTTACGACTAAAAACGTGTATTAATAACATGATTTTTCTAACTTACTTTACTAACATGATATTATAGCACTTTTGTACCCGTAAAGAAAGTTCTATATACATTTACTATAATATTTTACTTAAGGAAAAAAATATTATGCTATTAATTATTATTTGCTTTAACCAATTAATATCAATTTTATGATGTTGTGATAAAATCATATAAGAATTGACTATAAATGTAAATGGTTTAACTGCAACTTTTTTGTAAAATTCTAGCATTTAAGACAAATTTGTACGCTATAATGTATGGCAGTAAATGCGAACTTTAGATTGTACTATCATAACATTTTTGTACCATATTCTCGCAAATAAATAACTATTATTATTATTACAAATATTCGCATTTATAATCTCCTTTATAGTCGCGCTTTATTGAGAGTGGTAACTAAGTCTCCTGAAAAGTACCTAGCATTCCATTCTACGGCATGCCAGCGTTTCTATTGCAATAGCTCTAAAAATAAGCGTGATGTTTACAACAATATAATACACGTTTCCAGCGTGTGTCGTTGGAAACTAGAAACGTCAGTCGTGTGACGCCCTGTACGTGAGACAACCGCTCAAATCAATTAGTGCAGCTATCCGATCGCGTCCTGACAGTTTGGAGGTCTGTGGTTGCGCGGGAAATCGGAGTTTGGATTCATTTGTCATCTGTTGTTAAAATGAATTGGAGATATCTTGTATTTCGTCTGACGTTATTTGTTATTATTTCTGGTAAGTTTTTGTTTGTATCTTCAAATGTAAATTAAAAGTGGAACTTTTTAATGTATAGGATATTTTTTTAGAGATAATGCGAAGTTTTTTATTTTCAGTTAACAGTATCATAACTTTTAAAATTAAGCGTGGATTTAATTATATTATTTGATATATCAGATAAATTGAAAGTTTCACTTAACGCCATACATTCGTAGACATAACTTTTTACTTTAAGTCGTGAATGATCTTTACCATATTAAGTTTGAGGCACTATTAATAATAAAATATAGGATTCCATGTTTATTTAATGAACGGAAACTAACAACATCTAGTAGTTCCCGGTTTCAATTCATTGCGCTTGGAACGGAAAAATACAGATTATTAAAAATTTACTACTTAATATCACATTTAATTTGCTTATTTAAAAATAAATAAATCAGTGGCACTACAACCTATTTAGGTCTAGATTTCTGTATCCGTTGCATAATCTTTTGTCAATCTAATAGCCAATTAGGTGATCAGCCTCCTGTTTGACACACGCCGCCGACTTTTAGGGTCTAAGGCAAGCCGTTTTCAGTCACTCACAATGTTCACCTACACCGTTCGAGCGAATGTTAAAGCGCACATAGAAAGTCCATTGGTATTTGGTACACAGCTAGGGATCGAACCTACGACTTCAGGGTTGAGAGTCGCACGCGGAAGCCACGATGCTAACACTGCACAAATTAGCATATTCAATCAACAATACAGTCAAATTAGTCAGTCATCCGAGACCAGGCATAATTATATAATAAGCGGCATATAATCAGCAGTGTTGGTACTCTATAACTGCCAATAACCCGAACCCAACGACATCATCGACTACCAAATGGCATAGTAAAACATAAGGATCGGAATCACTATTTAAGTTACCAGTGCGGTGGTATAATTTAGAATGCAGCGACAAGATCAATGGTCATGAAGGACGTAACATAATACGTATGAAAATGTATCACATGTAGTATATTCCTATTCATTTCATACGACACATATACATTTTTTAGCGCCGGATGACAATTGTGCAATATGCCGCAGTGAATATGTTTTTTTAATATTTCACAAGGTTATTTCATACTCATTGTTCGTTTATGGTTTGGAATATGGTTTTTTTTTAAATTCACTTAATCTAAAATATGCTTACTAGCAATTAAGAGTAACATACAGATTAAGCTATATTGGACATTTTATCCGGCTATGTTATTGAAGTTTATGTATTTATAAAAGACAATAATGCACAATAAACGAAACGAAACACGAAACAAAATACACACAAAAAAAATTCGGATAAAAGAAATTACATAATAAAATAAATTACAAAATATTGACTAAGTACTGTAGGCTAACAAATGATAGAACTTTTGTCAGTTCACTCAACGGACAATAAAAAGGTCCATTAACCTATGTAATCCGTTAATAAAGTTTTACACCGAACCACCGTGCCGTCACTTTTTGGAATATACGTAAAAAGTATTGAAAGTTATGTGATTCGCCACATGAACTTTAATAATTTATAATAGCTGCTGCAAACTTTTGTGATTGACGAACTTATTCAAATTATATCAAGGCAACCAACACATGGAACAATCACTCACAACTTTTTTGTTTGCCTTAGTACTGTTTAGTAACGTGACTTAATATCAGATATTTTTTTTAATGTAATGGAGGCAGAGCATGTTGATAAGTGATACTGCCATGGACACTAACATTGTCACAAGGCACGCAAGTACGTTGCCCACCTTTTGAGAATTGGTACGCTCTTTTCTTGAAGGACCCTAAGTCGAATTGGTTCGGAAATAATTCAGTGGGCAGCTGGTTCACATAGTGGTTCTGCGCGGCAAAATCTGCTTTAACAAACGCTCCTTTGTGAAACGATGAATAATTCCGAACAACTCTTAAAGCTAGCTAGTAATCAATTAGACTTAGGTTCTTTAAGAAAAAATAGTACCAATTTTTAAAAAGCCGGCAACGCCTTCGCGTGCCCTCTGGCATTGAGAGTCATGGGCACAGTATCACTTAATATCAGATGAACTTCCTGCCCGTTTTTGTCCACTGTTCTATAAAAAAACATTTTCCGATGAATCTGAATAAAATTTCTTTCGTAAGGCTAGAAAAATATCTAACTCTGAAAACGTATTGTGAGAATGGTTGAGCAATACTTAAACAGTGATAAATTAATACGATATCAAACACAGAACTTATACTCTCAGCCAGTTGAGCTCGTTAAGTGGCGAGTGACTAGCAATTCCTAAAATTATGTGCGCCACATTATGTCATAACGTTCTAATAAAGGCTGCGACTCAGTTGAGTCTCGAATGAAAATAAATTGGACGACTTTGATTCGACAATCAATATTGAATCGAACGCATTACGAATAACAAAATAGTTTGGTACAGTTTGTCACTTTTTATAATGTACACAAACTCATAAGTAGTTTAAGTATTTAAACTCATAACAACTTTATAAGTAGTTTAATTATTTACTTGTAAAGTTAATTTTCATACGTCTTCGATTCCCAGCCAAACTGTATATCAACCGCTATAGGAAATCGCGTTAAAAAACTTGTAAAACCGAACAATTAAAGGTTAGAGACATGAATCAATAATGTGATTAAGTTTATTAAGAACACAATTGAAACAAGGGCCCTTTGCACCTGTTTCAATACGCAATACTAATTATGGACTTGATAAATCATTATAAATTTCACACTACGGAAATATAACTAAAGATATTACCGCGTTGTATGGGGGACGTAAATCGCGTTTTACGAAAACACAATATAGTGCTATTACTGTATTTCGTCCAGCTTGGCACAGAGCCAACTAGATTTACTATTATTTTATTTATATGTAAACACGCATTTTTTTTAAGTATCCTCTATAATACAAAAAGGGTTGAAGTAAAATTAAACAAGAGGCGCAAGGCAAAGCAGACTATTCCAAGATCAAAACGAGCCAGGTTGATAATTTATTTATCTCGATGCAATCTCAGCTTCTTCCCAGGGAAATGCATTGTTGCTTTATGAACACAAGTTTAAACTTTAGTTCACAAATAAACGTTAGCTCGCTGCGGACTTGATAACTTCTTTCACAAAACTTGTTTCCTAGCCTTCTGAGAAATCAGGTGCGCAATTCTTTGTTGATTATTTATATGAAATAATCACCGTCGTCCTGCATGTTAAAATTTTGTTTAAAAATTCCTATCTGTTAATGCAAACTATTTTTGTGTTCAAACTCACGATTGTAATAAAACTTCCCAGATGTAGTCAATAACTATATATCACAATTCCATTGTGTGTCAATGATTAGTGCCGATGATATGAAGCAATTTCGTTACATATGAGTTTGATGTGGTAACAAAGTCTTTGCTAATATAGTATCATCTTTAGATAAATCTAAAAACAAGTGGAAAAATAATAAATAAAACGTCTAATGAAGTTAGAATATTAAAAATTGCAGAGTTACAAAGGGCTGGTTATATTCTGCGTGTAAATTGCTAGCAACTTCTTATAACCCTTCTATCTTTTAATTTCCTGACTGACTAACTGACATTTTTTTCTTTAACATTCTAAATATAGAATGTCACATCTGAAGAATATTTGTGAACATTAATCACTGTTAAAAAACTGTTAATTTTAACGTATGGAATATCACTTTAAGATCCCATATCAGCTTTCACTAATAGCTTTTACTATAGACAATTCGGGTTCTAGGTGAACAGAGGCTCAATAATTATTTATTTATTGAAGCTTGCCAACGCTCGGCACACTCGTACATTTGAACAAGACAAAGACAAGACAAGACAAGAACAAAATAAAATGCAATGGTTAATGTGACACTTATAGGCAAACAACAAACAAAAAGTGATATAATTTTTATTATAAACTAAAGGAAAATTGATTTCCAAGTGTGAACGCAACAGTGAAAGCAACTATGGATATCCAGACCTAGCTCGTTGCAGAACGAGTTGGCCAAAACGAGTTCTTAGGAAACGAAGTTTTAAGAAACGTACCCCATACAACACGTCATACTGAATTTAAATCTTTGCCGTATGTATAGTAAATGTTTGCAATCATAAAATTTCTCTCTAATTCTAAGCAGCAGAAAATAAACCTCAACTATCTTTCCTTTCATGTAACCGCGATTACTCGTTCCATAGTCATATTAAATTCTCATAATAATGTAACTTGGAAGTTATTTATGTGCCAATTACGGTTATTAGCTTCGTAACACAAGTTTATCGTCGCCTGTGTTTAAGACAGCTAATTAATTCGTTAAAGTCTGTTAATATACTATCTCATGCTTAAAGCCAATTATAGTTTCTCTAAAGTGTGTCGAGCTTTTAATGAAAGTAAAATATTATTGGCCTCGAATCGGTTCATATACTAAGGTTGGATAGACTTATTTGCAAAAATATGGTACAAACATGTTATGGTGGTTAAAAAGTCTAGTAGGAAGATCTTCGAATGTTTTTGGTGGTAAAATAATAAATTCGATATTAATTAATGATTGCACTTTTTTAACTAAAGCTCAGCTTTGCGTCTCTTTTCGCCAAACTATGTTTACGTTGTGAACAAAAGAGACAGATAATGTTTATTTAAGAAGGAGTTAAGGCTTTACGGATTATTCATATGAAATAATAAAACTACGTTGATGTCTATATATTCAATGTACATCTTTAACAAAGATTAAAGCGTTAAAGGTACACTACCAAAGGGACAAATTTATTTAAAATATGTTTTTATTTTCAATATATTATAAATCACTATGCATTTTGATTATTATAATACAATATACGTTAAGAATATTATTAATATACAAATAAGGTTTTTTTCAACAAATATTTCATATTAGTGTTTCTAAATATAGCAGTCAAATTAACACTAATATAATTACTTGATGCTGCTTACTAGGTTGTCTTCTATTTAATGAGTTTTTTTTTAAATTACACTATTATCTAGTAGTAGTTGAAGTATCACAAATTTTCATATATATTGTGTTTATATTACTTTTACGCGTTCCTATATAACATCTATAACAAATTATCATGAAACAGATACATAAATTTTAGGCCCAGATTTTATTTTTTATATAACATCTATACAGTATGAAAACTGACTAATATTAAATTACCCGATTTTTGTATAGAATTATTTAAATATAGTTAATTGTGTTAGAATGTTCTCCGAAACACCAAAAGAAGAATATTAATTCACAGAACCACGGACAGTCAGTTCATACATTTCAAATGTGACTACACTAGAGCAAAATTATAATTATTCAGAGTGTTAGCTGTTCTAAATTTAAACGTCAGATGGAAATCTCAAATAGATACAGCCAGGTTTAGTCCTGGCGCACGAGTAATGCTGGATATTGCTGATTTTAGCTTACATGGGATTATTCGCAGCAGATAGCGGGAGAATATTATAACAATGTGCTTGTCGCATATGTAGAATTCCAAACTAGTTCAAGATATCTGACATTCATAGAATATTTTTGTATGTTTGCTCTGATATCTAGAATAATTATCTTAATATTATGTGTAGGTTACTCACTATTAAAATCAATAATAATATTATCTTTGGCATACGTGGGCATATAGACAAACCATCATCAGTGTTTTTCTTGACGTGCCAATAACGTTTAGTCCATTTTTACTGAAAACCACTCGAGGTTTAGATTTATGAACATACAATAAATAATAGTTTTATGTAAAAGGTAAACTAGTATTTAACATTTGGGAGACATACAAATAGAAACAGTCAAGTATTAAAGTTCTAGATGTAAACTCAAAATTTATTAATTTTATATTGCTATTTGGATTTAGATTAAAGAGGAGAGCAAAGATAGTTAAATTAATCACGTAAAGTTTTTCAAAAAATCCTACCTGTGTTTAATAAATTACCCTAAATCTTGACAATGTGGTATATAGTGGTACTTTTTGTATCTCTAGAAAAAACCTTAAAAAGATTTATTTTATTAATTATAATAATGTATATGTATTAAAGTACATGGTTAAAATGTATTGTCTAATTGTAAAATAGTTTTATTTAGATCGAGACTGATTAATGTGCGACTACAATCAACGGATGACAAAAGCAATTAACATGTTTGTTATGATATTTGTGTAACGAATGAAAATGCACTTCCTACGACCCGGTGGACAAGCTGTGTTTGATTTGAGTTACTATTTGACTGAGAAATTTCTGTGAATTTCCAAATTAAGCGGTTCGCTTGACAGTACCTCATGATCACTGTTTGTTTGCTATATATTACTGGTATGTTAGAGATTCAATTATTCAGTCACTTTTTTTTTATTAGTAAACCCTTAATATTGAATTGGATGTACAGTAAAAAGTAGTATATTTATGGTGCTTAAATTTATATTTATAGAGATGCAACGGCCTTATCGCTAACAAGCGATCTCTTCCAGGCTACCCTAGCAAGGAAGATGGGTAAATAAATGTATGACATCAATCATCACATACATATAAATGTCTGTACCAAAGTACCAATTCTTAAAAGGCTGGTAACGCAACTGCGCGCCCTCTGGCATTGAGTGTCTATGGGTGACGGTAATCCTTAACATCAGGTGAGCATCCTGCCCGTTTGCCCCCTATTATATATTATAAAATACATGAATTACAAAAATCACGATTAAGCAGGGTAGGATTTGGTTAAGAAGTGATTTTGTAGAAAATTTTTTTGCGTGTTGTTCCCACGAGAATGTAAGTGCTTGCTCCTATTTCACCATGCCTCCTGCTGATGTCATGTGGAACATGGTGTGATGGTTGCAGCTCCTTACAAACGTTGTGTAATACAAAAAAAACTTGGCGATTAAAAAGTATGGTGAAGAGTTTATTGCCAGTTCTTATCTTCTGTTCTACGCTTTTGATTTGAGAACTGGCAGTAAATGTAAAATTAGAAGCATTTAATGTATATTTCTTTTTTCGACGTTCATAAGTGTACATTGTGTTACCTATATGAATAAATGATTTTTGACTTTGACTTTTAAAACAGGAGCAAGCCAATTGTAAGGAATCGGGCAGCGTATTCCTCAACTAAATTTCAAACATTAGTAAAATACTGCGTTAAGTACTTGAAAATGTTTGAAGTATATTTCAATATTATTATTTTAACCTAGATTATATTAGTCTTAGTATAATTTTTTTTACTTCATAGCTCAATTTTATATTCAGAATCTATATATGTCTAAAAAAATCTTCTATTTCAGTAACAACTATACCTAGTACTTTTTACTGTACTTTTAATATTATTCCATATATCAGACGTCAAATGACTCATATGCAATTCTAATTTGGTATATAAATACTTATTCGAAAGCAAACGTCTTCGAGTGCTTCTATTTGGATTACTAAAAATTCGGGCTATGTTGTACTGTTCTACCAAATATACTTAAAATAAAACATTACATACGTATTCACCAGTTATTAGGTAAGGGATTAAAATAGATATTGCTACCAAGAAATTTTAGGGGATCACCCCCGGCTATTTTCGAATGTGCTAATTCTTTCACTTGGGAGAAATAACATTAAATCGCATCGATGCGGTTCCCAATGCTTTTCTGCTAACGAACCGATATAACTCAGAGGGAGGGAAATGTTTTCCATTCGCGAAAACTCTTTGTGTATCGTAAAGGGACTATACAGAGTGTTTTCATTGAATGCTTAATCTATTTAAGTTTTTTCTACTAGTCTTTTGTTTCGTGTTTTCAAAACGAAGGCGTTGTGTTTAGATTGGGGATAACTAGATTACAATAAAACACAAAAACAATACCACTTCCAAACATTATTATTTGGAGATTCCGAGCTCGATTAACGGACATTTTCCAATTTCCATCGATAATAAATTATTAATTATTATCAGCATTATGAAACATTCAATTGTTTTAAAACAATTGAAATTTTGTACGAGTATATTTATCTTTACACCCCGTATTCCTAAAAACCGAGGTGTGTAAGTGTAAACTAGAAGTTACTTCAAGTTGTTTTGGCGAGATCTTGGACTTGGCCTTAATATACGACTTGCTTTCTCAACTTCAGGGATATAAAGAGAATAGCATTGTAAGACAATGTTATCGTACTTTTAGTTGGATTGTTGAATTGCGATTATAATGTTAGTAAGATGAATTGAAGTGTGAATTGTGTACAAAACTGCTAATTTATTGTTAAATGTTTTGACTCTGTGTTCTTCAATGTGTCTTCTAGATATCCATTTTTAACAGCTCATTCATATGACGTAAGCCATAATACCAATAATGACTCAGGGTTTTAATACAAAGCAAAACTCATGCTATTGTAGGCTAACAATATTCTGGTTTTACATTTATTATACACACAATAACATTTCAAAGCTAGTTTGTGCTCACAAATCTATCGTGTTTGAACAATTACTACGGCAAACGTCAAAGCGCGCATATTGATGCATTTAAAACACTGTACATTTTGCTCACTAGGGCTTTCTTAGTTTTATAAGCGGGGCGATTAGCTAAGTCACGGGAGTTACGCCCCGAGAGTATAGCCAGACGTAGGCACTCTCTTCTCTGTTTACATTGCATTCATTCGTTACATATTAGTTAACATTTCGTTATTTCGCTTTTACTCTTTTGTTGAACGCGAGTTGTTAATATAAAGTAAAACTAAAATCCTCTATTATTTAAAGCACCCTGCTAACCCCGGTCCTTATAGTACCTATTAAATATTGGTAGACTTTTTTTGGATTCAGATATTATTCAATTCAACTCAAAAGAGTTAGTTATACATCCTTTTTTAAATGCCTCATAAATTTAAAAGGTCCGCTAAGCAACAAAGCCACACAACACTTTAATTTATTTTAAGTATCTCACAAATTACGTTCATTGGAGAAGCAGTTTTTCATTCACTCCCAAATGTTCCATAATCAATATGGCCTTGCTTGAGTATAAAGTCTGGTACAAAACATAAATCCTTTTGAGTGTTATATAATTAACATTCTCGTAAAACCAGAGTCCTTGAAAGTCCTACGATTATGTATGATGATGTCAGTGCAATTTGTCAGATTGTACCTACTTAAATCTGCTTTGAGTTATCAATTATTTTTCTACTACATACTGATCCGTATATGCTGAAATGAAATATTATTATTATTTCAAATAAAAAGACATATGGTTTTGGTAGATATATATCTAGTTCTCTTATTATAAAAAAAAGTTTTTTGATAGATTTAATTTGTTGACATATATTATACACAATGTATCATATAAATCTTACTATGAACTAGTTTTTATTAAAATATATGTCTGTGGATATATATGTTTTAAAATATCATTTGATACAAAAAAGTTGAACAAAAAGTAACTTTTTTAGAATCACTTATTCTGTCTGGCTCATGGAAACCTGACGTTTTTGTAGGTGCAAAATGTTTGAGTTTCTTCACGACGGTTTATTTCGATGGACGAGTGTGTTACGCATATAGAAAGGACAATTTATTGGAGCCCACGACCAGACCTTGACTTTAGTATCCTTCACCACTACACTTCTCGCTTACCTAGTCTATGTTCAAAAGCTATAATTAATCCCTATTTCCCTTGGTCACGGCATCACGCGGGCACTGCTGGACCGATATCGCTAATTCTTTTTTGTTGTGTTCGTTATTGTCAGGAGAAGGTTCCTATGAAAGATTAAGAAAATTTAGTTAGGATAGCAAATATTTTTTTTTTCATTCAAACTTTTTTGATGTAACCTTTTGGCGTTTGACATAACAATGACAGAATGCTTGCTGCAAATATCGTCAAAGAGGATGTAAGAAAGATGAATATCGTTTAAAACATTATGCTTCGATTTGAGTTTTCATATATATTACAGTCGCTAATTGTTTGTGGCATTAATCTTGAAAATCCATGCTTTTCACAGGGCCGCCGCCGTTTCATGTCGCCTGTTCCCATGTCGGAATACCAACATAACTATTTATATACGCCAGAAAAGCAAACGAAGAATGTTGTATATCATAAAGCATTTTTAGTTAATTATACCAATTCGAAATCAATATTCATAGTTAAGACAGGACAACGTCTGTCGGGTCCGCTAGTATAATTATAAAAGTGTATTCCATGTTACTGAATGACGTAATGTTTGTGTGATTACCATGTCTGTTTAAAAGCCAAAACATTGACCTAGTTATGTTAATTTGGATACGTTTGTGTAATTTATTCTTTTCAATGCGTGGAAATGGAACAAAATTATTCACGGATGTACAAAAAATTGAGGGCTTCTGCACGCATAGTTGTGTTAATCAGCCTTCTGTGTATAGCTTATAGAAAAGAGATTTTGTGGTATAAAAAATAATAAAAAATCAATGACGCTACAACCTTTTAGGTCTGGGTGTCACTATGATGATTTTCTTCACCGTTCGAGCTAATGTTAAATACGCACATAGAAAGAAAATCCATTAGTGCACAGCCGGGGATCGAACCTACGACCTCAGGGATGAGAGTCGCACGCTGAAGCTACTAGGCCAACACTGCTCTAAATAATATATACTTGCCTAAATCTACCAATGGGTCCAACACGGCTGTTGATGCATATTGCACCACGATGAAAAAACATGTTACGCCATGTCTATTAAACTATTTAATCACCTTTCTAGAAGTTAAACATAATTGCCGTGTAATGCTTTCAAGGGGAAGATGATGTTGTCATTTTTTAAAGGCAAAGTGCCTTTGAAGCCTGCGAGGGTACTTAGACAACAATCATAAATAACTTAACTGTTCTTATTATTATTATGTTATGATTGTATGGTTTTTTTTTATAATGAATCAATCTAAATGTACCACATTCTTTGCAAATAAATAATTTGTAATTATTATTATTATTATAGTAGCTACTAGTGATTTTATCTTTGTGTATATATTTAAATTAAATCTCGAAAGAACAAATTACAAATTCCTTGAACCAACATTTCAATTAGTTGTAATTGGATTGAAATTGATAAATGAAAAATGTACTACAAACATAGGTCATATGAATGTATACATATGTATATAACCGATTTGTAATAACCCTTTGGCCGTATTCCACGGTAACCACGCGATATTAATCAACGGAAATAGATTAACATTACAATAAAAATTACAAAAAACATGTTTTTATTTTAACATTGAAGATGACCGCTTCATATGTTTCAACTGTTGTGTGATAATCGGGTTTAGCGGATGTGGTTTTAGTCTTGTCAGTGTTCTCAGCAATACGTGGACAAAGATCAAAGCGACTTCATACCGATCAAGAATGAAACATAAATTATTTTTATGCGTTACAGGTGGCTTGCATATGAACCTGCAAATATAGATTTCAAAGTTTCACTCATAATTATGTTTGTTTTGTTACAGTATTTTAAGGTTTAAGTAGATATAATTTGTTATTAAATCAGATGCATGAAATAGTACTATCATATTCTTCTCTCAGCCTCTTTGCCTAGGATTTAAAAAGATGATTAAGTTTGCAGTGTTATTTATTTTATCTATAATAAGGCATATATCTAGCATATATCGCAGCCTTAAACATTAAGCATTCTATATTATTTTTCTGATACATTTAATTATATTATTTCATACTAAAATATTCGTTAATATTATTAGTCAGCTGGACCATGGAAACGTTATTGTATTATAATTTTATAGCAAAGATTTGACGCGTAAATTTTCGAAAACAAAAAACAAAAACAGGACCTGCAGATAAATTATGGAAGACAATGACGTCAGTATGGCTGTCAAAAATTTGTTTGGTGTCAACAGCCGTTTAATTCCGACATTAGAGTCAACTTTTTAAAGGCTTCTGCTTGGTCCGACCGCTCAATCCAACTGAGCACCGTACCAACCAGTGCCTGGTATTACAGCAGCGAATTTATGATAAACATGTTTCGTGACATTACGTGTAAGTTCTAGTTCTGAGACCGAGCCCGAATCGACTACAGATTTAATCAGCACTCGTAGAAACGAGTGTCAATTGACTATTTTAATATTGACATAAAGTTTTACAGCTGTAAGTTATGATTCATTTTTAATAATACCTATGGAGTCACTATTATTATCGATCATTCAATAAGTTGTTAATTTATAGATCTGGAAACATTTACAAATCAAATAAACCGCTAACGGTATTGAACTAATTTAACTTTGATTTTATTAAATTATATTGACAATGACAGCTGACACTAACGCCATTGATTCGACAATACTAAAATGACTATTACTACAAACTATTAAATTGTCTGTAAAATGTAGATCTAGTAGTATTGGAATATCGGATGATGATAAGTCTTTGACGTTGTTAATTTACGAGCGCTGTGACATGTTTTGACAATGACAGCCGATATCAGCCCCATTGTCCATATATTTCATTAATATTTTTTTTTAATAAATGTCTAGCCGTTCAAAGTCAGGACAGGCTTACAGTACATAATCAAATCAAAATGCAACGTGCGTATACCTATTTATAAGATTGTCCATTAGACGTCCCTTCGATGTGGTTTTGGTCGATAGCACTAATTTGATTGATTACATTACGCCCGTCTTTCTTGATTAGGCGTTCAATTGACCACTGTAAGTTTGACAATTTATATGGGAATCGGATTAGTGTTGAAATCGATAGACCCCTAGAAAATTGTCTTATATTTTGCGACCATTATCACTATTAATTTCGGAATTTAAAACAGCTACCCAGTTTGAAGAATTTGGACCTTCTAAAGAAGATCCACACTGCATAATCAGAATTTGCCTTTATATGCAAGACATCGATACTAACTAATAATTTTGATTTTTAGATTTATTTCTTAGCATCGAGTTTTAAAAAAGGCTACTAAGTCGCGGAGTCAAGCACTAAAGAGAAAATTAAAGGAAAGGAATTCGAATAAAAATATTATCATAGAGCTAAAGTTTATATAACTGAATTTACTGTCACTTGACGTTTCCCAATGATTAAAGACTCCAAAATGGAAACGGAGTCGTCAATGAGATCACAGATTTATGCTATTATTAATCTTGGAAGTCGAGATGAGCATTAAATTACTTCATACAAAACTTTTTGACGTCAGAGGGATAACTTGAGCACAACTTAAATAAGATTCGCCAAACAAATCTCCTACCATCATTCATTTAGATTCTAGTATTACCAACAAATTTGTCTTAGTTAAAATTTACGATGTTTCGCGTCGTAGATCCGGTATTATTATGTATTAATCATTATTTACCGAGTTAATGAATTGTTGAATTATATAAATATTATCTACTGTTAATAATAATACAGTCAATGATTGATCATATACATTATGTACTACTACGAATGTTGCTTACAAATAGCGTTCTTTCCTATTTATTTATCATTATTTATCATCGGTGTGAAGTATTGGAAATAAATATACATTAAGTAAAAGTATTTAAAAAATAAATCAGTGTAGCTACAACCTTTTTAGGTTTAGGCCTCAGATTTCTGTATCTGTTTCATGATGATTTGTCTTCTCTATCTTATAACTAAGTAGGTGATCAGACTGACACACAACGACCACCATGTTGGGTCTAATAACAGTTTCCTCACGATATTTTCCTACATTGTTCGAGCGAATGTTAAATGGGCATATAGAAAGAAAGTCCATTGATTTACCGCCAGGGATCGAACCTACGACCTCAGGGATGAAATCGCAAGCTGAAGCCACTATACCACCACCGCTAGTTAAAATTATTTTATTTTATTTTTGCTATACAGGCAAACATGTTTAATGTTATTTTAACTGTTTCAGAATGCAATACCTGCTTTATTGGCAATCAAAACCATGAATACAGATTAAAAACGGGAAGTTCTTTTTACATGGAGTGCCGATGTGATGAGCGACCACCTGCAGTCGTTATTCTTAAATGGTTTGGTCCTAATGATAAGGAAATATTTCCACCGGGGTAAAAACTATATTCATTCAATTTAATTTATTAATTAAACATAATAGCTATCAGATATCTCTATTAAAACTAATACAATAATATTATTCTGAAGAGTTTATGCGGTTCATCGCACTTAATTAAAAAGGTTTTAATATGATAAATATTTTTGTGCTGACCTACTGTTATCGAAGCAAGCTATATAAAATGATTAAAAATGCTTTAATTTTTTCATCTGATATCACCTCCTTAACAGACAATTTTGTATTGCCGATTAACATAATTTGATGCCTAATAAAAAATATATTAAATTAACAAACTTATTCATATGGAATAATTTTCTTTTATTTGAAATGTGATTACTAGTTTTATCTTTAATAATTATTTCCACAAGACCAGGTACAAAATCGAACGTATACACAGAATGGTGGGACGAACTTACTAATAGTTTGTACATAACAAACATGAGCAAATCATCATCCGGTGAATACAAGTGTTTCACTGTATATAACGAGACACATTATGTACACACATATGACGTCCAAGCATATGGTACGTACATAAATATTAATAGCTTGAAATATAATAAATTAATTAGTCCTTTAGAGCACATGGTACTAACTTAACTGTTTGGAACATATAGGGTAGACTTAAGACAGATGTGCTATATGTGTCAGTAAAATACATAGTCAAAGTCAAAAATCATTTATTCATATAGTTAACACAATGTACACTTATGAACGTCAAAACAATAACTATACATTAAATGCTTCTAATTTTACATTTACTGCCAGTTCTCAAATCAGATAGTAGAACGGAAGATAAAAACTGGCAATAAACTCTCCGCCACTCTTTTTAATCGGCAAGTTTTTTTTTGTTGTACACAACGTTTGTAAGGAGCTGCAACCATTACACCATGTTCCACATGACATCTTAAGTAATTAATAATAATAAAATAAATAACAAACAAAGATTTGTCTCAGATTGTCAAAGATCCTCTATCAGCAGGAGGCATGGTGAAATAGAAGCACACACTTACATTCTCGTGGGAACAACACGCAAATACATAAAATAACTAACATACATCATGCTACAGTGCAAACCTCACATTAACGTTTCTATTTTTTTATAGGCATGCAGGTGATCAGCCTTCTATGTCTGATCTTCCAATGTTACGTCTACGTCATTTCATTACTTCACTTTTATCTTCATAGCAAGTGAAAATTTATATACACACTTTACAAATTTATATCACATACGTCCAGATTCCACCTGTATCACCTCGACCGTTACATAACTAAACGTTATCTAAGGCCTGTCAGCGTGCAGGCCTGGCCACCACCACTGTGAGGAACCAGCGGCGGTATCACTTAAGATCAGATGAGCCTCCTGCCCCTTTGCCCCCTGTTATATAAAAAAAACACGCCCTTATGGTTGACATTAGCATGTAGCATTCGTTTCTCTTCTAGTTAATATAGGGAGCAAACAGACGGAAATCTCATTTGATTTAAATAAAAATCGTCGCCCATGGCCATGAAGCCAGCTTGCGAATCCCTTCTAAGGAACTTTATCCCTTATCCCTAATCTTATTCTTAGGCGATCCCAAGGACCTAATGTTTACTATATGAGTGAAACCAAAAACGGTACATAAAAATAAAATAAGTTTATTATGGTATATAAGATGCAGGTGTCACTAATTCCACGTCATGAACTTTGAAACGCAGACGTCCCTACTCATCGGCAAAGAAGGCAGAGGATATAGGACAAAACTCTCGGTACTCTTAATAGAAAATCAACATACAAAATGGCATAAGATTAATATGGGCCACAGAAAACTAAAATGCCTTACGGAGTATGAAAAATGGCTCTGAGATTCTTTCTTATCGTTAATCTAGACCTGAAAAGTTCAAAACCACTGAAAACTTTGACATAGCGATTGATTGGCTTTGAATGATGTAATATTTATATGTTAAGCTTCATAAAAAAAATAAAAACTAAATCCTTAATAAAATAGCAATTTGCAATATATTAAATTTGCAATTACAGAAGCACCATACTTCATCAACACCAAAGAGACGCAGTATGTCATTAATGGCAGCGATGCACTAATAACGTGTGAAGCCAAAGGTGATATTAATCCCTTAATTAGTTGGCACAAAGACAACTTTGAACCTATTGAGGTAAGCCAAACAGGTTACAGGTGTTATTCTGTATTTATGCTAACGTTTTTCTATGTAGCCGATTCGATTATATATATCTACACAGTATTTCCAATACACACAAACAATATTTGCATTACTCTTAACTTATGTAGGTACTGTACTATGTAGTAATAACAATAATTAAAAATGGATAAATATATAGATATCTGCAACTGCTGTACTGCGATACACACAAACAATATTTACATTACTCTTAACTTATGTAGGTACTGTACTATGTAGTAATAACAATAATTAAAAATGGATAAATATATAGATACCTGCAACTGCTGTACTGCAATACACACAAACAATATTTACATTACTCTTAACTTATGTAGGTACTGTACTATGCAGTAATAACAATAATTAAAAATGGATAAAAATATAGATACCTGCAACTGCTGTACTGCAATACACACAAACAGTATTTACATTACTCTTAACTTATGTAGGTACTGTACTATGTAGTAATAACAATAATTAAAAATGGATAAATATATAGATACCTGCAACTGCTGTACTGCAATACACACAAACAGTATTTACATTACTTTTAACTTATGTAGGTACTGTACTATGTAGTAATACCAATAATTAAAAATGGATAAATATATAGATACCTGCAACTGCTGTACTGCAATACACACAAACAGTATTTACATTACTCTTAACTTATGTAGGTACTGTACTATGTAGTAATAACAATAATTAAAAATGGATAAATATATAGATACCTGCAACTGCTGTACTGCAATACACACAAACAATATTTACATTACTCTTAACTTATGTAGGTACTGTACTATGTAGTAATAACAATAATTAAAAATGAATAAATAGAAAATTTACACAAATTTTTAAAGTTTGGTCCCTGTGGCACTATACCTTTACGCTGACAGCATTTCCTCGCTGTATTGCGATACCTTGAGCGAGGAAAGCACCAGCTCTGGGGTCACAGGTACTATCTACCAAGCGACAACTTAAATCTTTAATTAGCGCCTGTGCTTTTCAACCTCACGGCCCAACTTTTCAAAGACTGTTTTATATTTGATATATACGATACGACGCTAAAATACTTTGTTATTTTTTTAGTATTTAGTAATTACATTTAAAACATTAATTAGGCCAAGCATTACAGCGCGAAAACAGTTTAACGTACGAGATGCTTTTTGAACAGTATTAATCCAATTACTGCAGCGCTTAAACGCTTAAAAAGTTTAGTTATAATTCTGAGAGTAATTTCAATTATTATAGTTGTTAACATTTGTTGAGAATATGTTAAACAAAATAAAATACTAACGAATGGTCAGGGTGAATTTGTGATGTAATTAATTAGTAATAAATTTTGACGCTTTCGCGAGCCAGTTTAAGATTTCAGACATTTAAAACAATTTAATTAGCATACAATCAAAAACCGCTATCTATGAAAAACATCTGAACTCGTACGTAAACGTAATATAATCTTTCAAGTAATACGATTTATATGACGCATTCTAAAGTTGTTTATTTTTATTAGAGTGTTTAATCGTCTCTCATAGATTTATTGTTTTTCTAAGCAGATAACAGAAGATAATAAGTACGAAATATCATCAGAAGGATTATTAATACACAACATTAGTGTACAAGACAACGGCGTGTACAAATGTGTTGCTGCTGACTACGAAACAGGCGAAGAAGTTGCAATCGACATTAAAGTTGAGGTATAGCATATTAAAATTAGACTTAAGGTCTCAAGTAATTCGGTAATTTTATGTTATTGATATGTATCCTTAGATTATTTATCCAGTGGGTTTTAATAAAATTGCACACTATATTGGGTATATTTACGTTTTTTTACGGAAAGCTCAACAATTAGAACCAAGAAAGTAAACAATTTTTTCATTACATTACAGTGCTAATAATATGTTCAATACTCAAATATACAGTATTTACACTATTCTTAACCTACATAATAGTAATAACCATCATTATCAATGGCTGTACGGGCTGTAGGCCTTAGCCTCAAGTACATTTTGCCATCGCAATCTATCCATTAACTTAGAAGCCCTATTGTTTCGAGGTCCTTCACAACTCCATCCCACCAACGCACCCTCCATTTACCAGGTTTTCTCTTGACACCGGGTTGTAAGTTCAGTAAGGACCTTGGGGTTCTGTCGTTCACCATTCGGTGCACCTTATGAATTGGACGATGTTGTCATCATATACTAATAATTATAATTTAAAAAAATTATAAATAGAAAATTAAAACAAATTTAAAAAGTTTGGTCCTAGTGTAGCTTTTGGTGATAAGGAAATATAAGGTCCTTACATATGAAATTGGCGTTTTGTATGGGAGGAACAAAAAGTCGAATATTTTTAAATATAATATATTTAATTAATCAAAGTATGAACCATTGTTTTCTATGCACTTTTGCCATCTCATAGGTAGTTCATTGATCCCTTTACTAAAAAAACCCAGTCGGACGGGAATCAATAAAATCTGTGAAGGCGATTTGGACTGCTCCATCAGAGTTACATTTTTTCCCTTCCAAGAAGTTGTCCAAATTTCGAAATAAAATGGCAATCTGTTGGAGCAAGGTCCGGGGAGTACGGAAGATGTCTTAGACATTCCAATTGAAGCTCTTCTAATTTGGTAGCCGTCTGTTGTGCAGTGTGTGGTTTAGCGTTGTCGTGAAGTAGCAGTGGCGTGGAGCGATTCACCAGCCTAGGTTGGTTAGCCGCTAGCTTTTCCATCATGGTTTGCAATTGCTGATAATAGGTATCAGCCGTAATAGTCTCGCCAGATTTGAGAAAACTGCAATGAACAATACCGGCACTAGTCTACCAAACGCTTACAAGTAACTTTTTTGGGGTTAATTTTCGCTTGGGGCAGGATTTGGCTGGCTGGCCAGGATCCAACCATTGCACTGAGCACTTTCGATTATCGTAAAGAATCCATTTTTCATCACAGGTAATGATTCGGTTTAAAATACCTTCATTATTGTACCGGTTCAGTAATGTAACGCAGCAGTCGACGCGCGTTTGCAGGTTTGCTTTAGTCAATTCGTGAGTTACCCACCTTTCAAGGTTTTTAGTCTTCCCAATTTGCTTCAAGTGAATTAAAACAGTTTTATCACTAACACCGTAGCCTGCAGCTAACTCGGACGTGGTTTTCGATGGATCCGCTTCCACAATAGCCTTCAATACTTCATTATCAACTTGGGTCTCAGGCCGTCCACGGGGCTTGTTCTGCAGGTCGAAATTTAGAGAACGAAAACGTTGGAACCAAAAACGAACTGTGTTTTCTTTTGCAACATGACCGCCACACACATTATTCACCCTTCGAGACGTTTCCGCAGCACTAGTGCCACGGCGGAACTCGTACTCGTAAATAATGCGATACTTTAAGTTTTCATTTTGTAAAATGAGTGACACAAACAGAAAAAAACAAATGAATGACGGTCATCGAAGCACAAATACACGAGTAAATAGCTGTACAAATTTGAATTTGAAATTCCTAACCAAAGACCTCAAATACCTCCTGTATTTGAGGTCAAAGTGGCCAGTACGACAAAACGCCAATTTCATATGTAAGGACCTAATATAAAATTTATAATTTTTGATGTACTATAATTTGTACACACTCAATGGCTGAAAAATGTATATTATAAGTGCATTTCGTGGGCTGCACATGGATTAAGGATATCACAGGATTCGTGTGAGATATAGGGTTACTGTCATTGTGTGACAGGACACTTGTCCACTCCAAACGCACCGCAATTGGCATATATGTATATTGGATCGCTCGACGTACGCAAGTAGTTGATTGGTGTCAGTAATAACTTTTTTATAATGAAAGCGACTGCAGAATTCTTTTTTAGCGCTTATCCTCTCCTGGACAGGCGTGCCATCCAAGCCACATCCCACTTAACATCAGGTTGGATTGTGGTCAAACGTCTGTCCAGTTATATATAAATATACTTTTTTTTAATTCGGTAAGTGTAATGAATATTTTATTTATCAGTGGAAACATATTCTTAGGTAGTCACAATGCCAGAAATAGTCGAACTTGTAGCTGTTCCTGAAAATATTGCTTATGAAGGAGCGTCCATTTCGATGGAGTGTATAGCAAGTGGAACACCACCGCCAGAGTACAGTTGGAAGAAGATTTCCAAAAATGTAAGCTGTATTATTGGTATTAGCAATAAATAAATCGATGGCGCTTTTTTAGGTCTGGGCCTCAGATTTCTGTATCTGTTTCATGATCATTTGTATATCGAATAGGCAAGTAGGTGATCAACCTTCTGTGCCTGACGCACGCCGTCGAGTTTTTTTTTGGGTCTAAAGGCAAGCCGGTTTCCTTACGATGTCTTCCTTCACCGTTCGAGGTAATGTTAAATGCGCACATAGAAAGAAATCCATTAGTGCAAACCGGGGATCGAATCTACGACCTCATGGATGAGCGTCGCACGCTGAAGCCACTAGGCCAACACTGCTCATTATTGGTATTAGTGTAATCAATATTTCCTCTTAAAGACAAGGTTATTTTTGAATTAAATGACAGTATACGGTTTATACATTTGTATACTTTAAGTTAAAACGTAATTTTGACCATCGACTACCAGACTTGAAATCACTTAGCTGTTATTTATTTAGATTAATATAACAACAATTTCAACAAAAAAATTGTCTTAACTGTTTAAAAATACGTTACTTTCTGGCAAAGTGTAAATACGTTGTGATGTGGAGAGACGGATCGGCAGTGATCTGCAACTTCCAATACAAACAAACCGTCGAAGTCGCTATTACAAGTTACAGAAGACCGGTGCTGTGCTTCAATAAAGTTAGAGCATAATTCTAATTAGGGAAATTATTTCACTATGTTTGTTTTAAGGCGCATGTTGAAGACAAACCGAACTATAAGCAAACAATGAATAAAATAGAATTTGATAATATTGATAAAAACGATACGGGCATATACGAATGTATAGCTTCAAATACAGCTGGACATGTCTCGAAGCAAATAAAATTAAACGTAAGTAGTTAAACTCATTTGTTAGCGGTAGTTGATTTAGTTCTTAGGGTAGGAAATTAAACACTTCAATGATGACTTAATTCACTATAATTTACTTCACTGATTTTACGTGAACTGTATAACTTCAAATTTGTACAAAGAAAAGGCCCGTGCGCATGTGTCACAACCTCTTTTATAATCACAACTCCTTCCTTCGACTCGATCATCCCACTTCGGGAAGATGGTCGAGTCAATTCGTAACAACTCGTAAACAACCGAACGAGTCAAATGAATAACTATTGCACATGCGCACTTGTAGCAAGATTCTTAAGAATAGTTTCATAAAAATGTTTAGAATTTAATTAAATAAATATTAGACGCTAACACATTATACTAACAGTAAATATTCCTAAAGTATTGAGGAATTCTATTACCTCAATATAGTATAAATAATGTCATTTTCCAATTTGTCAATGTTCGCTTAGATATTTTTAACTACGTATTTCATCTGTTTCCAACAGTACTCGTAAATCGCACGGAAAACAAATCATAACGTCATGACATTATACTTATTCGTATTTTACAATAACTCTTCAAATTATCTGTTATATGTAAATTAGGCACTGAAGTATTTTAAGATATTATAAAAAAATAATTTAACAGGTCTTAGTTCCACCAAAAATAACGCAGTTTAAAAATGCAACTGCTGTAGAAGATGGCACCGTACAAGTTGTATGCCGAGCGGAAGGGATTCCAGTTCCGCAAATAAATGTTGCCTTTTTCGGGGAATCTGATGATTTAAGGTAAATTTAATTTAATGCTCAAAATCTAGCTTCGTTGCTTTGCCACTAAGTTATGTCATTAAAGTAACCTGAGCTGCGTTTGAAGCGATTCTACACTAACTAGATTCGAGCAGGATTGTACTAGGCATTTTGGAGTTGCAATGCGCAAGCGTCAACCTGAATGGTGGTTCGGTTGGGTGGGATGCACAAAAGTGTATTTTAGTGCGCATCATTCTCGCACTCTTAGTACTAGAGAGAATGCCCGTAAGCATTGGACTACGAGGGTGTGAGGTTTTGTAAGTAACTATCACACATTTTTGTTTCGGGGAAATGCTTAAATAGTATTTCTTCCACGATTATGTATGTTAGTTCCTTCAATCTCTCCAATCCACGATAGAAAGTGTACCTGGCTTTGTGCTCACTGTCTTGTGCATTATAATACTCCTGTGGCCAATCCAAAATCAAGAGAAGACGAGCGAAGGAGGAAACTATTGCTTATAATATTATCATAAATGAATATTTCTTTCAGTATAGTTTGGGACAGCAAAGTTATAAGTGAAACTGAAACTGAGATGTATTTATCTTTTCTAAGAGTTAATAAAAGTCATGAGGGCACCTACATTTGTAATGCAACGAATGATGGTAAGTAGTAGTAGTATTTAACTACTAACGCCAAAAATTTGCAGTCTATAAGAGAATTTTAACCTAGTGGTTAACGGTTTTGGTACATAACTCAGAAGTCCCGAACTCCATGTCTGTAGATGGAAGTGTTTATTGTGTTGGTGCGGAGAAATGCTTCATGAACTATGAACTAGTGGACTTTTCCGGATAACTTTTCTAAAATATTTTGAAATAAACTATCGATATTGACATTGTCAGTAGCAGGTTTAGTGGGCGTCTTCTGGGCAATGTGAGAGCACAAAAGACGCGAATAATTATCATACAACATTTAATTTAGATTTATTATCATTTTAACACTACAAATTACACTTTACATGAGCAGCGGGTTCAGATTACCGATCTCACTAATAATCACAATCTTCGAGACCCATACCGTCTAAACTTTCAACACCACAATGCTCCACTGAATTCTCGATCAGTACTGAGCCGCGATTTCTGTATGCAGTGATGCTAACTCCTACAGTATGTTCCCCCTTAAACCAACTTTAAATACTAATCATTGTTTTTGCCATGCACTCTTTAGATTCAAATATTCATCAAAATACATTCAAACACGTATAAAGACACGAATAATTATATCAAACACGTGGCCGCCCCGATATTTTCTAGTCTAAGACAGACGTATTGTTGTATCTGTTGATAGTACGATATACGAACTTACAGCGTGTACGAAGTGTCTGGAACATGAACGACGGCTCCACACCGACTTTGTGCAAGGCGATCTCTGCAATCTATTTTTTTACCACCCTATTCCATATTGTAATTTGATAATGAACACGAAAAAAAAATGTGAAATAGCGCAAAATCGAAAGAGGTTTTTGAAATAATATACGTGTTCCAAATTCAAAATAATTAAAAAGTTGAAAAAAAGAAAACTTTTATGTAACAGTAATTATGACCAGACTAGTTAATACAAGTCGTTAATTTAAAATATCAAGACACAAAAGTAGGGGTTAGTCATTCATTAAGTTACTTCAGTACCAATAAGTATTATAATTTTTTCAGCGGACTCAGTAACCGCTGAAATGTATTTGACTGTATTTTACAAACCAGTGTTTAAAGAACCGATCGAGAATGTCTGGGGTTGGAATGGAAATACAGTTAATCTAACCTGCGATCAGGAGAGCAATCCCCCGGCAAATATAACTTGGAGGTACATTTTTTATTATATCCAAAATGCTAATAAAAACAATAATCTTATGAACATAGGAACGTTGACTCGACGTTTGATAGCTCTATAAACTACTAATGAAAATTAGGCAGGAGGCTCAGCTGATGTTAAATAATACCGCCCATAGACATTCACTTTGCCAGAGTGTGAGATGCGAGCCGCATTAGCGTTGCCGGCCTTTTCAGAATTGGTGCGCTTTTTTCTTGAAGGACCCTAAGTCGAATTGGTTCGGAAATACTTCACTGGCGTCACTACCTAAGCGTTGCTTAAGGCAGTTTTGTGCTGTGCTGTGCTCAGCTGTTGTAAAACGACACTTAATTTTCCAATTTTCCAAAGCTTCATATATTCATCAGTATTGTCCTCAATTTCAGATACGAAAGTCGAGATATATCAACTGAGAAACAATTGGAAATCAACAAGATTATACTAAACGATAACAATGTGCCCGTTATATTTGAAAACGACACAATGTACGGGGTTTATGAATGCATAGCCAAAAACGACTACGGTACAGCAAAGAAAGTCGTCGTATTTTTACAAGGCTTCGCACCGCCGCCTATTAGAAATGTGAGCAACGTTTATAAATACTGTAATCAAATATTTTACAGCGGCTTGTACTTCCGTCAGCACATAGTCGCCGTTCGCAAGAAGGCCTTGTTTCTTTTCTCTCGCCTCTACTTCCTCCTGAGGTACAAGATCTTGTATCTCAAGTGATATCTTATATCATCCGATGCATGCATGCATGACCTACGTATCGTGCATATGCCCTCTCCTATATCCACCGGCGCGGCACGCCCGTCTACGTTGTTGGGCCATCGCCCAAGCCGAGGTTTAAGTCGCGCAGGAGACACCCTTGCGCTTGTCGTGGGAAAAAGCCCATTCCAACCGAGCTACGTTCGTCAAAACAGCCTCATCAGAGCTGTAAAGGAACTTAACAGCGAGATTCCATTAAAAAAGACAAACATTTCAGTTTATGACATTAAAGCCATAAATTCTCTTTCAATTGGCGTGAATCATGATTGTGTGCTTAAACTGACCAATTTCTGCTTAATCGTAATTTTATATAGTGTTTTGCTAATATTTTATTATTGAGCATCTTACCTCGTAAAGAATTTAAATTCATATGCTTATTCATTATAGATTAAGAGTCTTTAAAACAATTATGTCACAGAAAAGACGTATTAATAAAAAAAGTCAATCAGTGGCGCTACAACCTTTTTAGGTGTGGGCCTCAGATGTCTGTATCTAATTCATGTCAATCTAATAGACAAGTAAGTGATCAGCATGTGCCTGACACACAGCGTAGACTTTTAGGGTCTAACGCAACCCAGTTTCCTCACGATGTTTTGCTTCGCCGTTCGAGCGAATGTTAAATGCGCACATAGAAAGTTCATTGGTCGTAGGTTCAAGTTCAAGAACCTACGATCTCAGTGTTGAGGGTCGCCGGCTAAAGCACTGGGCCAACACTGTTCCTATTAATAAGAAACCTTGTGCCTCCACTAGCAATATTGTGTCATCGTCTGGTACTTTTGTTTCGCATTATTGTATCGCTACAAATAAATGAAACGTGAAAAGCACATTTTAACTATTGCATTCAAGAATAAGACTTGTCAAGATTTATTATTTTCAGGCGATAGTAATGAATATTACTTCAACGTCTGCCATATTTGCAATCGTAGGACCAGAACAAATTAATGGACCGGCGGTCGTAGGCTTCACCTCGGAATACGATCTTTTAAAGAATTATAATATCACAGATATATATATCAATCGAACGTGGTCAATAGATAGGCCATACAAAATAAATAAGTTGAAGCCGAACAGTAGTTATTTAATTAAATTCGCGGCTGTCAATGATGTGGGAGCTGGATCTTGGAGCAATTATCTTGAATTTGTTACACTTGAAAAGTAAGTTTTTTTTTAAAGTTAACATATTTTATTTAAAAAAACTGTCTAGAAATATTGTCTTTGATATACGCGCCTGCTGCACATTTAAAAGTCTGTTTTAATGATGTGGCAGTCTCTCTGACCTCAATTGCCTAAGAGACATAGACATAACATTTATTACTAACAAAACACACACACAGAAACACATAAAATAACAATAATCAAAAAATAATTAAAAAATAATAATAGAGAGATAACATTTTTTTTAAGAAAAATGTTTAATTGTGTAATTCGTGTGTGCTGTGGTTGTAATTGGCCCTGGCTCAGCATTATGCTGAGAGGCAGAGTTGTTCCACAGCGCTGGTCATTCTGCCTGAGACAGTCAGTCAGTTCTCAGTCGCAAAAAAACAAATAAGAATCTAATACTCAGTAAAAACAAATAATAATAATAATAAAAGCGTTCGAATTGTTGAGTAGTTAATAATGTAATAAATTCTAGTTAATATTTTTAACGAGTTTGAGACGTTAGACGTGTTACGACTTTCTGGATGACTTAGATAGATCACAAGTAGTTGGTAGTAACGTGTTAACGCTGACGTGCGTATACGTGAGCTTTCCGCTATTTTCTTTAACATTCCTGATGCTTGTTACGTCAATTACATATTATTAAAAGCTCGCATCATAATTTAAATTTCGTTGTCACTGTCTAAGGCATCGTTTTAGATCGAGCCCCGAAGAACCTACTTGGAGTACAGATATAGAATCGATTAAGGATGGAATCCTTAAATGGAAAGTTGGAGAAGACAACGGCGAGCAAATTGATTATTACGTCATTCGATATTGTCCGGTAATATATTTGTATTTATATTTAAGAATCTGCAACTTTATAAGCGACTCAACGATGATATTTTAAATTTAGTTTTTAATATTAACAAACAGGTAACGATTTTTTAAAAGCTTAATTCTAATTATTAAATTAAATTATTAATCTTTGGATAAACGTCATACAAACTATGCAATTATTTTAGGTGGTATATCTGGCAATTCAAAATAATGAATGCATCGAAGAAACGATTGATCCAACAAATGAGTTTTATTTAAGCAATTTAGAAGGAAACTTGACGTACTACTTCGAGCTGATCGCTCACAATGTTCTCGGAAATTCATCCATTGCTTCAACATACATCACATTACCAGGTAAATGTGGAAACTGTTTTTGATTATGTCTATGCTAACTATTTTCATACTATGCTATCAATTTATATTCAGACTATTGCAATATGATAATGTCTAGAAAAATATAATATGACACACAATATCGCTACTGTGCATTTCCACTGCGAACATATAAATATGTCGATAGTGTCGGAAACAGCATTCAGAAAGGGCAACGTCTTGGATAACGGGGATCTGTGCAACAGCCTGGTTCTTGGCCTTCGCGGTCGCACATATCCCATAGGTACCAAGAAACCCAGTTCTTGGAGTACACTTGGGGTGCACAATACACCACTCAAGACTTTCATTAGGTAGTAGGCCAACTGTAAGTCCCGTATGGTTTCCAATTTATTGTACCCCACCATCTATAAGACAAATATTGTTGGGTACAAGTAGGGATAGACGCCATACAGACTATTATAGAGGTGTCATGCAAATTTATTCTGTATACGCTCCAACATAAGGCAGTATTTAGCTTCATACGGAGCCCGAACAGGCGAGTTGCATTCTATCATACTTCTAAGCAGAGCGTTATAAAAGCTTAAGATGGCTTTTGTGGACGTTGCAAATGTCCACTACATGATCACGAAAATTCAGTTGGGCATCCACTCGCACTCCTGACGTTTCCCACTTCAGTATCACCTCTGACACGTTGTACTCATGATGACGAAGCAGTTTGGCGCGTCTAAATGTCACCATAGCAGAGCAATGTTGGCCTAGTGGCTTCTGCATGCGACTCTCATCACTGAGGTCGTAGGTTCGATCCTCGGCTGTGCACCAATGGACGACAAACGCCTTCCTGTAATCAAAGTATGCAGCATCTACCTGCAATCCGGCGTCCATAACAGGGATTACATAATTAATTGCGTTCAGTAAGTTGGTGTTTGTGGAGTGCTGCATGCCATGCTGGCAGTCTGACAAGTACGGTTCGCAGATACGTGCACATATGAGCCGCTCCCGGTACACTCTGCCATCGCCTCCATCAGATTCAGCCGCGCGATCTCCCTACTGTAGACTGCCGATCTGTATCTGATAGTACCTCTCCATTTTTATAAACTGAATTTTCATGAGCAGAATTACTATGCCGCGCCCTTATATAATGCCGAAAGGACTTAGGATCGTGAACTAAATTATACTGTGTCCTCTCTTCATAATATGAATACAAGCAGAAAAATTACGGTACCCGCTCGGACACTACTTGAATTTAAGTTAAAATCTTTTTAACACAACAATTCAACTATTCGGAACATATATTCTGTATCACACGTATTCCGCGGTAAATACACTGTAAGAATAAACATTTATCATTTAAGTGAAATGACACGCAAACTAATTCAAACGAACACTGATCGACGTTGATATCATTCAGTCTTTTTACACGTCGCAACTGCACTTCAAGCGTGCCACTAGAGACACGCCATTTTGTTTTCTTCCATCCGTCCGGTCGCGTCTTAAGATTTGATACGTCACGGGCTCAATTTCCTTATCTTTCATAGAATCGTTACTTCCCGTTTTTGTTATAGCCTCTATATCAATGCTTGTGATTCGATATTTCTTATAACTTTATTTAACTTGGTTCGCGAACCTCTAGCATTTGTATAACAAAGGGAAAAGTTATACAGTTGCCTCTTTTAAATTTTTTGGCATCCAAAATCAAAACCATTGACTGCACTCGGTATTCAGGGGCCGTGCTTCCGGTGAATATAACTTTTCATACACCAATTCCGATACCGTTACAATTTATTGTAAAACCACACTGATGCACTTAATCTTAATAACCTTTACGTCCACTTTCATGCCACATATTCCTTTTATGTACGATGTTAATTTTTCTCCGTAGTATCTAAACTTAATGGTCAGATATGAAAGGGCTTCTTTGAGTAGCCCGTATTCCTTAATGATTCCCTATTTCTTCCACGAAATACCTAAGGATTAGTAGCATTGAGTACCGTTTGCGAAGCACTTTGTCTAGTTTGCTATTGTCGTACTTTGGTTACGAACTCAGAAATCGCTAGCCGCTTCGTTTACCAGCGCCGGAATCCTCGCGTCTATTTTTATTATTACAAATAACTTCGGCATATGCTAACTTACCTTTTTTTTGTTTCGTATTTATCACCAACACTTTGCGAAGCACAAAACGCACCGCATATTCACGCTCATCATGTGATACTGCGATATTGTGTACACTTTTTTCTTGAAGCTCGATATATTGTATTTTGAGTTCCTTCAACTTCGTTTATGTTCGATAGACATAGTTCCTGCATATTTTAAGTGTCTTTGCTTGGTTATCCAATAGCTTTAGAACTTCACATCTAAAATCCCGGAAATCCGACAGTAAAATAAAATCTTATTCGAGTCTCTCAAACGCCTCGTCTGCTGCTTTTGGTCGGGCTTTTTTTTTACAGTTTTTGAAAGCGATATTGGAGTCGGAGATGAATCTACCACAACCGAAGCAACTACGTCTAGACATTTTGAGATTATTAAATTTAAACTGAGAGAACGCAAAAAACGCGTACTGAACGGATGACGTATGATTCGTATAAATGTAATTCATCGCGATTATAACGGATTAAATATTACTTATCCGAAGCTGGATATATTCCATAGTAGGCTTATCAATTATAGATAAAGCCTTGTTAAGTGCCTATCTCAAACCTAATCTGCTGTTTTGCTGGTATTTTTTGAAACATTTATGTTTATCAATTTTTCAATTTTTAATTTTTTGTCAACATATATCGTAGATATAATATTATGTAAACTTCAATAAATAAATAACCATTTTCAGGGACCTTCCTTGTTGTTATAATATATATAACATAACACAATTGTACCTTAGACACTCAATCCAATTTCACAGAATTTAACAACAAACTTTTTCTAATTTCTGTAAATCCACATTTGTACATTGCCAATGTTTGCTCTGAAGTGGTTAGTTCCAAGAAATTGCAACAATATTCGATTAAGAATACCTCATTTGACTTATGAGTATAGGTTGATTGTCTAAAGATCTAAATATTTTAGCCTCAACTTCTGAGGGCAATGCAAACTTTTACACAAAACGATACATTATTATATTTGTTTTTATAAATGAGGGTTGTGTGTTTATCCCAAATCGAACCCGGATCTAGAGACTTAATAAGTGCCTTGATTACTCAAGCGTATGAGTTCTAGTTTTAAATCAATAAATAATAATTTTTAAAAGTGTAATTCTTATGAAGACAATACCTAACAAACGTAAAATATTCTCAACACGTTTACGTACAATGCAATACCATTGCATTTTCTTTAAATATTAATGCAATTTCCTTTTCTTTGTTATTTTATTTATGTTTCTTTTACATCCTGACTTGGCGTAAATCACTTGTCAGATAAATGCAGTGATTGGGAACGTAATACATATTGCAGTTATATTATAAATAATCGAGGATTATTACTAATTAGGATATGAAGATATGTATAAGTCTACCGGAAGACATATGTTTTCTCCTTATTCAAAATAATTTAAAGACTTAAAAGACTTTAAAATAAACCAAAGACATATCACACAAATTATTCCGACAAATTGAGAACCAATCATACATCATCTATGCCACCTAACACAAAACAATTATTGTTGATGTTTATCAAATCTAGAAACTCCTAGTGATTGCGTTTGTTACTATACTAGAAAGCTATCTGCAAGGTATAATTTAAGAAGAATTATTCTTCAGAGCGAGAACCGGGAGCACTCACAGCTGGCTCAACACTAGGTATCGTCCTGGTTGCAGTATTCCTCGGTCTAATTCTTTTAGACTTCTTACTTCTGGTGATGAAAAAGAAAGGTGTCATTGCAAGTTGCGTTCACAAGAAGGACAAGAAAACTGAGAAGATTAATGCACGGTAAGATTTTCTTATTACACCAACACACTGATCTGAACTGTACGCATTTAAATCGCTAAATGGTTACCTATAAGTCTTAATTGAATTATTTCATTAAATTAATTTATTTTCCATTCAAAAATATATTTAATATTATTATTATTACGCCTTTACTGCTGACACCTATGTACCCTACCTAATATGCCTATATATAAACACTTGTTTAAGTTACATTTTTTTTTTTTTTTTTTTTTTTTTTGAAGGAGGTAAAAATGCACAGCTGCAGGCCCGCGAGCGCATGCAGTCGCTATCGCGGGGACTGTGGGGATGGTTAACTCTTATCCCTCTGCTAATCAGAGGGGAGAAACCCGACCCACTAAAATTTCCTCCTGAGCCCTCCATATCGCCTGCTATGCCGGACACATTCATTCTGAATGAATGACGTCTGGCACCGCATTGAGTCCCCCGGGGGTCGCACTAGGCATTCAACCCAGGGAACTCAGGCGAATATGACTGCATACGGACTCAGCGACGGCGCAGGGGGATACTGTTGGGCAAACGCTCCTCGCGTCTTGCCCCCGCACCCCCGCCTCGCCGCCGCCGAGCACAACCCCTTCGGCCATCGCCACGCACCTCCCGCTGACGCTCGGCAGCCTCCTTCTGCAGCAGGACATGCTCACAGAAGAAGGCCACCGCACGCCATGCCTCTTGGCTACCAAGCATTGCTGCAACAACGCTCGGTAGCGAGAGGTCCGTCCCGACGACCGACACTAGGTCATGGCGTTGCCTCGACCAAGTGGCACAATCGGCCAGGGTGTGCTCCGCCGTGTCCTCTGGGGCACCACAATGGTGGCAGATGGGAAGGGTTTCCCGCCTCGCCACCCTGTGCAGATACCGCCCAAAGCACCCATGCCCAGACAGTATCTGCGCCATCCGAAAGGACACGGCTCCACTCGGGCGATTCACCCATTCCCGTAGGCATGGGCGAATCGCCTCCACGGTGCGTACTCCCGCCCTAGGCATGTTTAAGTTACATAACCTAACCTTATCCTATGCCTGCCAGCTGCTTCCATTATTTTCTACTGTTAGCTCTTCTCCGAGTTGTGCCTATTCTCTATGTTATGAAGATTTTAGTATAGTAGACTAGAGGTCTTGGAATAAAATATAAAATCAATCATTTTACTAAATGTAAGCAAATATGACAAAATTTTGACAATTTTATACTTAAAACTATAGTATTGTTTGTCAATTAATGTAACCTAAACATATAGCATACAATTCTATTATATATTATGGCTTTGACTAAAATAGCTTCGTGATGAACGATGTTTTTCCTTCTAGTAACCGGTAACAATAACGGTACCATCAATAGTCCACGTTGATGAGGCTGCTTAAGCACAATATTTGTAAACACGATTTTCTTTTCTCATTTTAGGGACAGAAAAGGTCTTCTTAGAGAAAACACTGAAATTGGACGATCAAGTGATGGGCACAAGGAGTTTGAATATAATAAAAACACGGGCGTGGTCACGGGAAAACATTCTGCCGTATGATGTAGATCAGTTTATATATTCGACACAAAACATTTCATATGAAAGCTGTGTGAAGCGTCTTTCTATCAGATACATAATAAATATCATTATCATAAATTGTCACTAAATTAAAAATAATATCAATCGTTTTTAACAAAAGTAAACTAAACAAATTATCTTACCACACGGAACAATACAAAAAAAAAACAATTTCGGTTACTACGTACTATATAAGCACATATTAGAGTATTTAAGTGTAATATATAGTATGTAATATAATATCTATTGTATGAATATCCTCGTCAAATATTACTTATAATAAATGTTGATTGCCTCTGAATGTCGATGATTACCGCATACATTTTCCATGTTGTAACTCGTGCTGAAGCACAATGTTTTATGTAATTGTAAATATTAGGAGCATGTGTCTTTATCGTTATATTTTTTATTTTTAAAAAAAAACGTTACGTTTAATTAAGGTTTATTAACTGAGGAATGTAGATATTAACAAACAATAATAAGAGCGTGGATATAAATTGCTTATATTCTGTACGGTGAATTCTGTATGAAGCCTAAAGCTCTGAAGCTCTAGAAGTGCTCCTTGGTAAGCATGGTCGTTCGAATAGAATCGACACTTCGTGTTACCACACATTTTTTTTGGAAATTCGATAATGTTTGGTATGATAAAATTAAATTGTTATGTTAAACAGTATAATAATATGTAAATTAAATCTTTTGTAACCATTTAAGAAAATAAGTAATTCAACATTTAATACAGTTATTACATGTATTAAATATATTTATGTACATTACTGTTGTACAAGATGTATCTCACCATTTATTTATTTGAAAATTTAGAAATAGTTTACTCTATAAATGTGTTGTAAAAACCAAAGATTATAATAAAGTTTTAAAAAAATTAAAATAAATTTTAATGCGTTTATTTTCATTGGTTATAAATTAAATCGTTTGCCCTCTGTTCTATAAATAAAAAAATAACTATGAAATAAGGTAAAGATTGGTATGAAGATTATTATATTTTGGGGATTTTTATCATAACATACATAAATTAGTACAATTATAGTTTACTACTTTGATTAAAGAATCCAATGGTCCTACAACCTTTTTTTATCTGAGCCTTAGATCTAAATTTCTGTTGCGGTACAAATATAATAAATAGCACCCAAAATTTCGTATTACTAAACCGATTATAATTTTTAATATCAGTTCAAATTATGATGATTTTACAAATGTACTGTTTGTTTGTACGTTTACGAGTGCTATTAGAAATTTCGATTAAAAATAGTTTAACTCACGTGTCAAGGTGTACCTAGTACCACATATATACAGAAGCATATACTTTTTGCTTCACAGTTTATTACTATTAAGTAATATATTAGAAAAACAACCATTATATTTAATTAAAGTGCATAAAAGTGAAGGAGATGTTCTTTCACAGACATCTGAGTATTCTCACACTCGAACGGCAATTTACACAATTTATTGGCTCTAAAGCGCCGACCGGGCAGGTGCCAATAATGGCCACTCTATGCTGTTATTATCTTGCTTTATCGTGTTATGTCTTATGAGAACTGCCAATGTACTACAACATTATGAAAAACAATGAATTTATACAGTTTCACACTGTAAACAACAAAATCTCTGAAATCTGGATTACGATATCTAGCTATAGCTAATTAGTCAAGAAAACAAATGTGAATGTAATCATTTATTTACCTGTTACATTACCAGTCACACGGTTATTCATTGAAATATTTTGTATAATAATAATTATATAACTTAAGTTTATTATTATTCAACTACATCAATGCTTGCTTGTTACAGACTGATACGTGGAAGCTTTTAAAGGCAGGCAGTATTTTTAGCATGCTTGGATCTATACCTATCTATCTATCTAAACCATTGTTGAAAAGAGTGTCCATAGAGACCCACTTTTTGGAACCGTGCAACTAGACGTTTCATAAGAGCCTGCAAAGGCCTATTTGAAATAAAAACTTTTGATTTTGATTTTGATATAGTGAAATTATTTTAATGTTTAGTTAATAGTCAATAATTATATTAAAGTCGACTTAGCACGGCTCATCTGTAGACAGTCTTAATGCCAGAAGGCTAGCGAGTTCGGTGCCGGCTGGTCGGTCTCGCTCTCTTCTTGAAGGACCCAAATCTTCATCATCATTCATCTGTGACAAATACTGTGACATTATTATGGATACATTTTTTTAAACATTAGTTTTAAATTCCGTAAACATAGTAACTCTAAATTAGAAATATACGAAGTTTGACGTTGGTGTGCAAGTGCAAAGAATAAGTGGTGTGGGCCTGGGTATCCGGAAGCTATATGGTGGTAGTTGGGAAGCGGCAATAAAAAGTGTAAAGAAGAAGAAGACACATTTTATTGCCATCCTTCTTTGATTGACACCGATTTAGCGCGAACAAGTGGGCTACTTTAGTTTGTTTTATGAAAACTACTTTTATAGTCTTAAATGAAAAATAATTGTATTCTCTTTTTGGTTAAATTAAAAATGGAGTATGCAGAAAGTTAAAAAAACATACATTAATTAAAAATTCATGCCTGAATCATCACACAGTTATTACAGAGAACTGTTCACATTGTTAATTAACGACATTTCTCGTATTAAACTAAAAAAACCTACAGTTACCCTAATTAGGGCAACATTGTATAGCTAAAAAACATATAATTATTATGAATTTAGCTTGTTGTATGAATTCTAAATTTTACATGCTTATTATCTATTTTGTTTACTACTTTAGTTTTTAATTTAAGTACATAATATACTGTTAATAAAGTCACCGTTAAGGCTGTTTAATTGCTTTAACGCTCTGATAAAGTAAGTTAATTTTGTTAAAACAAATAATAACACTGATATAGTTTTAGTTATTTTGTTAAAAATTTCGACAAACATTACGCGGCATTTTTTCAAAGGAAATTCGAGTTCAATAATCAAATTGGTTTATTATAATTATTGGAAGCCTGGAACTCGCAAGCACGTCCAATTCCGCCATTAGAGAGTTGGCAGAGAAACTGTTGAACTAATGTTCAATACGTGATTTAGCCTATGTCAGCTTGGCTTACGACACCTATAGGAAATGCTGTAGAATTCCGATTATTGCAAAGCTTAAAGTGCCACGTTGAAACATTTAAATATAAGAGTTAATCTTAACTTCGTAAGTAGAATTTAAAATTTCATTAGTATGGAATATGGTTTATGTGAATACACGTTATGAAAAACACTATTTGAACGGATTGAAGCTATGTATTATTATTAAAACCTATAGTTATTTACATAATTCTAATTTTTTACTGACGTTTCGCGTACTTTTCAACGTGCGTGGTCACGGTGACTAAAGACGAAAGGTGTCAAAAGTATCACAGCTGCAGAGAAAGTTGTTTTATCTGTATTTATTGCCCCGAAGTTGATATCGACTAAAAGATGATGGGTTTTTGCAAAAATGATTCACGGTGTCCTCCGTTTTCGCGGATTGTTTGTCTTCGGGTTTTAATTTGGATATTATTGCATCCCAAGTGTTTGATAATTTTAGGCCGTCTTCTCTATTTAAATTGGGGTGTTTTTTTTTTCAATGGCTTCGCGTACCAATCTTGGGAAGACTCTTTTTTCTTTCGCAAGTACTTTCGGTTGGTCAAAGCGTTGATGTGGAATGATTAGGCCTATCTAGTGTGTGTTCACAGACTGCTGATTTTGTGTGTCGTCTATGTCTTATGTCTGCAATGTGCTCTTTGAGTCTGCTGGACATATTGCGTTTAGTTTGCTCTATGTAAGACAGGCCACAATCGCAATCCAGTTTGTATATAACTGCATCTTGCAACGGGGTGTAACTTTTGATTGGTCTTAGGAATTGCTGAATCTTCTTGTGCAGCTTGAAAATTGTATTAATAGAAGCTCGTTTTAGGATCCGGCTAATTCTATCTGTAACTCCCTTTACATATGGCAGGTAGGCTGGTAGACGGGGAACTGTTTGTGTCTTGTTTTTGTTTTTGTGATGCAGCCGGGGGATGCGCAGCTTGTTTCGGTGTAGCACCTGTTTTACATGCTGTAGTTCCTCCTCAAGGTGGGCAGCATCACAAAGACGTTGGGCTCTCTGGAACAAACATTTAGTGACAAAAAGCAGTTGTGAAGGGTGGTGGTGGGATTCTCCATTGAGGTACCTATCTGTATCTGTGTGTATTTGTTAAAGATTTGTGACAATTAACCTGGTTTTCGCATTAATTAAATATTTTTGATGTGATACGGAAACATACTACAGTAAAATAATACGTTATAGCGAACCCAACGCGAGTTGGCCTAGGTCCTACGACGTAGAATGCGTCAACACACTACAAATTAAGATATATATCTTAATCAATACAACATAATGTATACTATTGTTTTAAAACAAAAAAACAATCACTTTCCGTAATTTTTCACGACGGAGTGGACATTGAAAGAAAACCGAATAGCTTTCATTGCGTTGCACCGCTGTGGGCACGCGCAAAGTAACATTTTCAAGTTGCAAAAAAAATTGAATATAACGCTTAGGTTTGTATACCGTTCTATTGATAGGTACAACGAAGTCTTTGGAGGGCCTGAAGTCATATTTAAAAAAACCGCTACTGAAATCGACATAAATATGGTGCCTGCTGCGATAGACGACTGGCCGCGGCACTCAGAAGGGAGGTCATTTCGAATGAATATTTCTAGGTATTTTTTTATGTATCTTTCTGTTAGCGGTTGTTGATCTAGTTCTTAGGGTAGGAAATTAAACACTTCAATGATGACTTAATTCACTATAATTTACTTCACTGATTTTACGTGAACTGTATAACTTCAAACTTGTACGAAGAAAAGGCCCGTGCGCATGTTTCACAACCTCTTTTATCCCTCCCTCCCTCCTTCGACTCGACCATCCCACTTCGGGAAAATGGTCGAGTCAATTCGTAACAATTCGTAAACAACCGAACGAGTCAAATGAGTAACTATTGCACATGCGCACTTGTAAAAAGATTCTTAAGAATATGTTTCATAAAAATGTTTAGAATTTAATTAAATTAATATTAGAAGCTAACATTTCTATGTATCTTTCTATATATCACTCATTAAAACTCATCAGTACTTTTGTATTATCATAATCCCATTTATGACAGAACTTTGGGACCGACTACATATAACCTCAGTTTTGTAAATATCCAAACTATACCTCGCCTATAATTGATGGAATGTATGGAACAGTAACAACAGCTTATGAAAAGCATTTAAGCGGTTTTCGCTTCATCAAGGGATGTTCGCTCATACATAAAATATGTGGCTGCATATTTATTTAAATTACCGCTCCCCTGAGGCTCTTCCCTTACAAACTAAATATTTTATACTGCTGACAGCCTTTTCCGTTATTTGCTTTTAGGAGTTCTGATAATTGAATAGGTTTACGTTTATTATCTTAACATTGCTTCACGATGCAATTTAGTTATTGTTGTGTTTCAGATAGGTACCCTATTTATACAATACTGTTAGGGTTTCTTTTATGGTTAGTTTATATCGATATAGCTGATATATACTTATTGTACTTAATAATTAGAATATAAACAATATCTATGGTAAGCCTCACGACTCTCCTCAATATTTACCGCGAAGGCGCTAGCCAATCACAAAAACCATAGACCAAGCGTCTATGGTACTTTGTACTTTATACAACTATATCCGGTGATTTACACAATAAATACGAGCTTGTTATAAATCAGGTAATTTAATAAATACATGATTTGTATTATCTTTATCGAGTTCTCAACATAGATAAAATTTGTGTATGTTTAATGTAGTTTTGTAAATGACAGTTTATTGACAAGCCCCACGATTGGTTGATTTTTCTCGAGTATTGACGCGGGAAAATGACGGCGTTCTCTCAGGCGTTTTTGGTTAAGGACGGACTTAACCAAAGGTGTTGGTTTCCGTCGGTTGGTCCGAGGTTCAGGTGGGCATTCAATTTTGGGGAACGATTAGAGATCACAAAATTTTTAAAGTCTAAAGTAATGCGCATATAGAATATTTACTATTTGTTCTCTTCGTTAAAATGACATTACATTACTGCCTGGAAGAGGCCTAACAATACATACGTTCTAAGGAGCCGCATTAAAAGTGACGTAAATAAATGACAATGGACAATGTTTTTTTTTTATTTGTGGTGATTCCTCTGTAGGTGTCATAATTCGACATTGCAAAGTTATTCTGATAAGGCGTGACGTTATGGACTGATTACTCCGGATGATAGTTTGCGTGGCTTCGCGTGGAATATGGATTGCGTGGCATAGAAACAGACTACACAAAGCAACTTCTTTTATGTAGACTGTAGAGATGGTTAAACATATTTCCTACTTTAGACGAAGCTAGTAATTTAAAAGGCAAGACTTAAAACTTAAACGTTGATAGGATATGATTAAATAAAAGTATGGAATCTGCGAGAATATTTTATATGAAAAATATTTTCATCCTATATGATAGGGATAAAATTGTTACGCTCTCGGACAAAGTTATGACTTGCATAAAATGTGACTCAGATAACCTGGCTGCGATCATGAAACTTCAACATTGGAATATGAACATTTAGTTTAGTTTATGTTGTACTTTAATTTATATAAATTCATAGACAGTTGTAATCTAACTAATTAATAACTTTCTATAATTATAGAAACAAACAGTGGCGCTACATCTTTCTGTATCTGTTCTATGATCATTTGTCAATCTATTTAATATAATAGGCAAAAAGGTGACTGACACACGCCATCGACTTTTAGTGTCTAAGGCAAGCCGGTTTACTCACGATGTTTTCCTTCACTGTTCGAGCGAATGTTAAATGTTAAATAAATTCCATTGGATCACACCTAAGAAGCCATGAGAGTCTCACGCTGAAGCTTTTACGCCAACACCGCTCTGCACTGCTGTTTTATAATTTGTAACGTTTTGCCAAAAATATCTTTTTGAAAATGGTTATTGCGTAATTGTGAGTTTGAACAAACCAATCAGCTTCATTAGATATTTATGAACTTCTTTCGAACTAGTTTTATCTATTACATGTCCTGTTCAGCTATGATATCGACTACGTCTAAGGCTACCTTACTGGTGATAAAAAATTGTATATTATGTATGGCTTCTTACCAGATTTCAGATAATTGTGGACGAGTCTCTCACTGACCACGATTTCTGGTTACGTCCATGACGGATTATGTAAACAAGGATTTTCTTGGTTAAAACAAACTACACGAACATTAAATTGGGTCACGTACACAGTATCTATAATGCATCGGAGAGTAATCAATGCGCTTGTTGTGGGGACTGCGATTCCTCATCAGTGGCCTTTGTATATTTCAAAGGCATTCATTAGATCCCTACGGTGTACGTGAAAATATGTGTATTTTTTATAGATTATAATGATTAGGTAATCTTATACTGGTCTAAACTAAAATTGACAGAAGCTGCTGAGCTGCAAGAAATTAATAAGTATATACAACTTAATTCAAAACATTGCAACTCTTTAAGATAAAAATATGTGTGTGTGTGTGTCAGCTACGACGCACGATTGGAGTTTACTCCTTACGAACGATAATTATGATATATATCGAATAGAAAAAAAAGGGTAAATGAACGCATCTGCTAAAATGATAAGATAAACAAACATATATCTGTTATTATTCGGTATACATATATTACATCAATAAAGCGTATTACATAAAGTATGTTACAAAACAATATAAATCCAATTTTAGAGAGAGAATGAGTTCAATCCTATAGACATATATGTTTGTCTCTTTCTACGTAACGCCTCAACTTTTCGTGTTACACTTGATTTTACTCCTCATAAAATTTCCGTACCGGGCCTTATAACTCAAATCGTTTCTTAAGGAGTAAACTCCAATATTGAATAGGAATCACATCGAATTTTTCGAAATATATCCTGTCCTATTTTTCGACAAATAGTATTTTTAATTACACTAATAATGACGTTCATTGCTAAACTAGTAAGGTTCGTAAGCTTCCTCTACAGGGGTCACTGTATGTCTAAAGGTTAACTTTTAACAACTTGTATTTTGATGCCGGCCCACGACTTCCTTCCATCTAACACCCTATCTCTTGCTATGATGGTCGGTCGGTACGGTTCTAAGCTTAACAATGGTAATGCTTAAATTTGTTAACGAATTTATATTATGTTGCATCTTTGTTAGGCATACACTGGTATAACTCATTAAGTAATCAGCCATCATTGAGGCCAGATTATCTTAAAGGGATATTTAATGTATGAATATTGTAGATAATATAACGAGCCAAATAAATCCAATTATTAAATTAAAAAACTAACGTTTTTGAAAAAAAAAATCATTTAGATAAATAAAAAAATACCAGCTCGTGAGGGATTTGAACCCCCGACCTTCTCTTATTGAAATTCAGATGGATGCTCTAACCGCTGAGCTAACGAGCCCTCGGTGACTAATGGATATTAATTCCTACTGTATTTGAAAGTGTATTTCGTTAATTACGAAAAATCAATAATTGAAATCCATTTATTGAGATTCGACCCTCGAAATATACGATTAGTATCGAACAAGAAAAATATGATTTTTGTTTGAACAAGCGATTGTAACCTAGAATCATACCGCTTTACGTGTGATGTATATTAATGTTATGTTAACTGCGTCTTTTAATGTTACCTCCATATAACTTTTAATTGTAAACTTAATATCACGCCATCTATCGAGCCCTTAAAGAAACCTACTTAGATGCATTTTCTATTTGTTTATTTTGTCATGCTGTAGGTGTCGCTACTTAAAGTTTAGTACACGAATCAAACATTGAGAAAACTAATCTTTACTAACGTTATAAATATTACGAGGATTGAATTACGCTCTATTGATAATATTATTTTCGACTTTCCAGTACTTTATACCACATAATGGTAAGTTTTAGGTTTAAGAGTCTCTGGGGATGGTCACGAAACGTTTTACTATCGGATACAGAAAACGCTATCTTAGACAGGCCCTTTCTCTAGTTAATCTTTTATTAATTAGGCATTACTTTAATTGGTAAATAGGAAAATAAAGGACATACGAGCGTTAGCCCAAAATAAAAATTCAACAATTCTGTAGAATAATTTATTCACATTTTAATATAAAACCTTACACATTGCGATATAGTCTTAGATTAAGACAGCAATCAATCCCTGTTAAAAGTCATACTTAATTACAATAAATACGGTGATATTGCTGAATTATTCTATTAATCATATTGCATATTTTAATTAGCGCCACCTATGTTACAAATGTTTAGGCCTCTGCGAAATTTTACATTCTAATTGCAATATTTTATAATATATATTTCAATAAAACTAAATTTTAAGAATAATTAAAAACAATTAAAATTCAAACATAATAACGAAACAATCACGCTAAGAGGCTGGCTCCGGCCGTTTGTTCGATATAATAATGGAAGTGAAGAATTCACAGAATTCAAAGTTAACTCTACATAAGTACAAACACTATTCTTAGACTAAAACTCAGACCGACTTTGAGCGTATTAACTACGAATATTATGCGTTGTACGATAATCTCAAACGAAATTTGTTACTTAAGAAGCGTCTTCTATGCAACCCAAACACCTGATTGCTCAATTTTGAGCGACTAATTGTAATCTCAATAACTAAACCTAATCGGCTGCGTCAAGAGTCAACGGGACCCTATCACGATCAGTAAGTTAAGTCGTTTTCATTTGAAAACTTTGAGCAGCGCTCCACGGCCATTTTCGGAACTAAAACCCAATGCGTTTGCTGTCAGAGGCTGCAGTTGTCGTAGCTTAATACTTAATATAATTATTAATGTTATATATTAGGCCCGTTGTATACTCAGCCACCGTTATATACAATTATATAGAGAACAGACTGGCTCACAGTGGGCGTTAGAACGCTAGTTCGAAACCTTCCCATGTCTCGGCTAAATAAATATGAGCTTTGTAAGTAAAATTCTCTACCAAAGTTTAGAACAGCTATTGTCTAAATTTCTAAGAGGAACTAGAGAGCTAGAGCTAGTTTGATACGTTTTGTGCGTTATTAGGATCCACCTAGAGTACTCGTTACGGTAAATTAACTTAAACCTACCATTGACAGTTAAATTACAAACGATTCGTTATTAAGTTCATTTTTCCGTTTTAAGCCTGTAAGTTATTTGATCAAAAGAGAAAAATGAATCGCATTATATTGATTGGATGAGAACCAAAGTTTTGGTTTGATTTTTTTAATTTAATAGGCTATTTACGCATCATCGATGCAAGATATTTCGCCATTATAAACTATTGCGAGACTTATGCATCTTAAGTAGTAATAAAACAAATTTTGTGCAGTGGACAAGCGAGCAAAGTGACACAGAATGTCAATCAAACTTTAATCGTTTTAAGAGCTGTCAAATCTTAGGGTCCTTCAAGAAAAGAGCGTACAAATTCTTAAAAGGCCGGCAACGCACTCGCGAGCCCTCTGGCATTGAGAGTGTCCATGGGCGGCGGTATCACTTAACATCAGGTGAGCCTCCTGCCCGTTTGCCCCCTATTTTATAAAAAAAAAAATCATTTTTCTGTTTGAAGTTTGACACATTTGACAATTAAGCGCTGTCAAATGACAGACTTAGGATCCATTGTTGACCAAGCTTAATGAGTTGTTAATTCATTATTTACTTATTATAATCTCGAGAACATATTTAAGATGTATACAAAAAGTATTTTGAGACATCGTTAACACGAATATATAATTAGACTAGCGAAGAATAGCACTTAGTATAAAACTATAAAAAACATATTTGAAAAATAATACCAAACAAAATAATACTGGGAATAAAAAATACAATTTCAAGCCACTCTTTCAATCATGAAGAATATAAGAAAAAAAAAATTTGCAACAGCATAAAAATAATCTGTTCCTAAGTATATAGCTAATGTACTAATTGGAGTATATCATATTCCTACAATTATATATTTCGTTATGTCATGATTCTGTGACTGGTAATCTTACATAATGAACGCGAAACATCTTACGCTAATTATTTTAACATATTTTTTTAATTTTAAACGTTTCGTATTTATTGCTCAATCTTGTTCATACAATACTGTGAAATTCGATTAAAGTATTTTATTAATTGAATTCATGCTATACAATAGTTGGTAATGATGCAGTTTCATTCTGAAATCGGCTCTCCTGTTGAATCCTATCTATGTAAAACTGTAATTTTATGGAGTTTCGCTGAGATGACGTAGTTTGTCTCTGGCCGATCGCTAATTTGGTAATCGGTCGAAGTACTTACCCAAGAACGAAACTCGAGACTCGAGAAATGTTAGATTTTTGAAATTCCTCACGTTCTGCCTGTTCGTGACCGTTGAAGCTTCAGACCTCGATGTGATCGTCGGGAATGGGTGGGGTTTTTAATTTCTTCGGGTTCGTTATTGAGGGTTTTTGGGTTCGCGTGTGCCAAGCGTACACCTTAGTGCAGTTGTCGGCCAAAGGTTCCAGTTCCTCTCGAGTGGTGAAGTACTTCAGTATCTCGCTTTCCTGTAATGCGTTAAAGATATTTTACACTTCGTAACTTATTTGTTTTTTCTTTGAAACTCTTTAAACGTATATAACTAGGCTGGCCACAAATACTATTATATAAAACCTTTTTCTTTTTCGACTTTTATCACTTTGAATTTGGAACGTGTAAATTATTAAAAAAACTTCTTTCGATTTGGCGCCATTTCACAGTTTTTTCGTATTCATTATCAAATTACAATATGGAATTGCCTTCTACAAAGTGGGAACCGCCGGTAATAAATTCCAGATACTTCAAAAACTTGGTATCAGCCGTACGTTCGTCTGTCGAAGACCAGAAAATATCGGGGAAGCCGCGTGCTGATAGAACTACAGAGGTCGTTTAAGCCAGAATTCGTCGAAACCCCATTAGAAAGCTAGAATTCTAGGACTCTGTCGCGCTGAAGCTCGGTGCTGATCGTCGATATACAAGACATACCCGCAATATTATTATACAAAAACCAGTTCGTTCCACAGATCCCCCTTAACAAAGACGTTGCGCCTACTGAATGCTGACTCCGGCATAATTTATGTTCTCAGAGTGAATTCACATTAGGGCGAGATCCGGCTGCAGGAGTAGTACGTTCATCGGTTATAAGCTAATAACCAATTTTTTATGTATATTCTATATAATTAGGAGAATATATATCTACCAAGTTGCCTATCAAAATTATTTTAATAGATTTTTTGGAAGTACTGTGGTTCAGAAGTCCAAAGTCCTTTTTTAACACACAAATTGGTGCTAAGAGAAAATGCGGTAGACCGTAGCTGTGTACGAAGTTGCAAGAAGCGCGAGATAGTTTGGGATGGCGAACGATACTTGCAGAGGCACATAAGGGGCGGTACAGCTATTGAGATTTAGATTAGATGTATGTATAAATTAGAGATATTTATAAATTACGTCTATGGAGTTTGACATAATTACTGCAAAAATAATTATTAGGTAACGAAATTACCTAACTATAATGTAAACAACATATAATATGGAAATACGTTAGCAAATTATTAAACATTAAGAGGATGACAAAGAAGCCAAATGAAGGCATGTCTGTAAAAACAATTATAATTTCCTTTTGACGGAATTGATATTCTACAATTATTGTAATATAGCCACGTCAAATTTCGATATAGTTATTACGATACTTAAAATTACGTAGTGCAAAAAATTTCATTAAAACCTGACTTCACTTATATGATAGAAACTAATCATTATATAATATCACCTTATTATAAAAATTTCGTTCATTTGTTTTTTTAAATTAAATAACGTCTACAACACGGCAAATTATATAAAGATTTTCTAAAATCGCGGCTGCCGCTGCGCACCTGACTTCACCTCTTCGCAGCGTAAACAGATATGATTTCGATCCATTTATACGTTTATAAAATACATTTATAAATTATATATGTGATTTTTTTTCTCTTAATTAGCATATGCCTAATTAAATCTGGCCTCAAATAAGGGTTGTTGACTGTTAAAGATGATACATATTTAAGGTGGAGTGAAAGAGAGTTAACGCGTAACATCATTTGTCAGACGAGGATAGCGATTGCCGGTTGTGCGACGCTTTTAAGCCATTGCGCATGCGGCGAATGTTGGTGACCATCTGTGTCATTGTAAACGAAAGATAAAGTCTGGCGGACGATTCCGATTCCAATATCGGCATGGAATGTATAGGAATTTGTTACAAATAATTTAAAAAATTGAACTTCGCTATAACTAAACGATCGCCACAACCAAGGTCGTAATAAATATGTTTATACTATAACAACATTTTGTTGGTATCACGAGATCAATTTTTATGGTTCAGTTAACGTGTGCAATGAGGTCAAAACAATTAAACGATAAAAGGGGTCTAAGGTCAATCGTGATAAAGAGTACTTTCACACTATCATTATTTTATCGGATTTCCTGTGTTCATACATTCAACTTTGTGTTGATGCGCATTTGTATATAGAATATACTACTACAGTTTACACCTAAATTTACATGAATTTGAAATAAATCCAGTTTAATATATTAATCATATGATCTAAATCAGTCTTTTTCTCTTTCTGTTATAAGAGATCTGAGAATCGAAACAGATGACTGTGTAAAAACATTGTTATAAAAATAATTGTGTTTTGAAATATAAAGTCAGTATATTTTGAACAGGAAGAGCAGGATTGACTTGAGCCTGTGACACTCAACCTGGCCGTGCAGTGGAATCGCGAATCAACGAACTTATATTCAATACTTGCTCTAAGAAGGCAAACATCGTGAGAAAACCGGTAGGACAAGGCCAAAATCGGACAAAGGCTAATCACCTAGTTGCCTATTATAAAAAAAAAACAAGAAAAAAAAGATTTGATGGGCGTCCTTCACCCATCAAATCAATATAGGAAAAAAAAAATGTTTTAGGCGCATGTTATCGTAATATTACTCATTTATACTGAAATAGATTTGCTCTGTGCATAGATAATGTTATCAGGAGGAAGTATAATACTTAACATAACTATTCAATTATCAAACCAGATTTGTGATTAAATTGTGAACTACGCTGCCTATACCTTTAATGATTAGAATTTTTTTGTTTATACATTTTAAAATGAAATTATTTTTGTTATATTTTATTTTTTTAACTGGACTTTTTAATAATTAAAAAAATAATAATTTTGCTTCTTTGATTTACTTATTTGATGATTACGGCAACAGTAATTATTTATTTTTTTACACTTATTATTATTACCCACACATTGTCTATGAAATTCCTATAAAAAAATTATTGATTCATGTATATATATATTTGAGAGCTGGTCTCTTTCTACGGAGTTACGGAATGGCTTTCTCGCTGTGACGAAAGAAAACGAGGAAGTCAAATAAAAAGATGGGAAGATGATGTGAGAAGAGTAGCTGGCCCTATGTGGATGCGTAAAGCTAGAACCAGAGTAGAGTGGAAGCCCTTAGATGAGGTCTATGTCCAAGGACAAGCTGTTTAACAAAAACCAACCGGGTTTCGATTAATTATTAGTATTTCTTTCTAGTGTTAATTATTTAGTATTTCACACTTATAAGTAATTACAACAGTAAAGGCTTTTATAAATATTATTATAATGTAACACTATTAAAATAAACGAGGTTCTATAAAAAATGACCACATTGACTTTGTAAGCAATAAACATTTTTTTTAAATAAAGTTAAAATGAAAATGATGGGTATTTATAAGCAATAAACATTTTTTAAAATAAAGTTAAAATGAAAATGATGGGTATTTATAAGCAATAAACATTTTTTAAAATAAAGTTAAAATGAAAATGATGGGTATTTTTAAGCAATAAACATTTTTTAAAATAAAGTTAAAATGAAAATGATGGGTATTTTTAAGCAATAAACATTTTTTTTAAATAAAGTTAAAATGAAAATGATGGGTATTTATAAGCAATAAACATTTTTTAAAATAAAGTTAAAATGAAAATGATGGGTATTTTTAAGCAATAAACATTTTTTAAAATAAAGTTAAAATGAAAATGATGGGTATTTTTAAGCAATAAACATTTTTTTTAAATAAAGTTAAAATGAAAATGATGGGTATTTATAAGCAATAAACATTTTTTAAAATAAAGTTAAAATGAAAATGATGGGTATTTATAAGCAATAAACATTTTTTAAAATAAAGTTAAAATGAAAATGATGGGTATTTTTAAGCAATAAACATTTTTTAAAATAAAGTTAAAATGAAAATGATGGGTATTTTTAAGCAATAAACATTTTTTAAAAATAAAGTTAAAATGAAAATGATGGGTATTTATAAGCAATAAACATTTTTTAAAATAAAGTTAAAATGAAAATGATGAGTATTTTGCATGTGTAATATAACATAGGAAAATACGCTTTAAGTTATTCATTCATTACCTATCACACTTTTACTTATATTATAAGAGGAAAGAACTTGTGTTTTTAGCAAATATACTCCAAAACTGTGGTATTATCATAAATACCTGACATGAAAAAACACAAGAAAAGAATCACCAAGTCGCCACCACTGCACTTTAGGGATGATAAATAAGACAGATTTAGTTTGACAAACAATTACCTGAAAACCAGATTGGACTTTCCTCGAGAATTTCGCCTCCGGATGGTTCAAAAACAGTGTTGCATTAATTGCAAAACCAGCCATGTCAATTGGGAATGGTCTGAACGACTTCCAAACTGCATTGAAGCCGGTCACCTTCCCATCGGTGACTAAAGGCATCTCCACTCTCATACCACCAACGATCCCGACAGGCCAAACGCCGACTTTCTTAATTTTTCGCATCTGAAAAATGCATTTAATTGTTTGCAATATAGTGTTTTACCATTTATATTTTATACCCCACTGTTCATTTGACACATAGTAAATTATGTAATGTTAAGACATTCAATTAATAATTTACTGTATTATGACCATAATTTTTAATTGCTGAAGATGTCATATGTTGCAATGGTTGCAACTCCTTACAAATATTGTATTAAACAAAAAACTGTGAGTTAAAGAAGAGTGGCGGAGAGTTTATTGGCAGTTAGCTTCTCTACCGTTCTATGCCCTTGATTTGAGAACTGGCAGTTAATGTAAAATTAGAAGCATTTCATATACATTTCTTTATTGACGTTTATAAGTGTCCATTAAGTTCAAATTTAAAACTGCCACAATATAAAATTTATAAGACATAAAAAAATTACTTTTGTATCTTCAATGGCTTAACATATCACTTTGAATAGAAGTTACACAACAATTAATGTATTAATTCCAATTAATAGGTTGACATATTATGAGAATACAGATGTTTTGATCGCTTGTTTATACAAACAATGCAATTATAAATAATGTTTCAAATGCAACATACCTGTCACTGAAAATATAAACAACTATGAATAACATGTTCACAATGTATTAATAGTATCTTAAAATTGTGAATATTTTACATATACTGCAACAAGAACTATAAGCACTTATTGCTATTGAGATCTTCGTAGCAGTACAGAAGCCTTAGATTCAGATTCTATTATCACAAGTCTCGACTCTAAATAGATAATACGCTTAAGTGGAACCCGAGTGGGCTAATATATTTTTTATAATCATAGGCATAAGATGTCTGCTAATAAGATTTTTATAAGGATATAATGTCACAAAAATCCCTAAAGTAAGAATAGATAATATAAATTCAATGAGCGCTTCATTATATTTAGTGTTTTTATTACCTCATCAAAGACTTTTAACGCATAGGTATTGTCATCATCCATAAAGTATACAACACCCTTTTTGTCTTCTACTTGCCGTAAATGATCTCGAAGCCAGCTCAAGGCTGCATTTCTTTGCTCTACACCACTTGCCTGGAAATTATAGTTTCTCTTTTAAGAATGTAAATATACAGCTTCTGTTAGAAAGTATTATTTACATAATAGATTAAAAAGTTTTATTATTTAAATTAAATTTTAATTATTATTCTTTATTTAAGTCTTTAATACTAGTATATATATTAGTTCTATATTTCAAGAAACACAGCATGCAGAAAAAGAAATTAAAAAGGACAACTTGCTATCCTGGTTTAATCATAATAAGTTTCAAACACTTTCAAGTTCTATTACATAGGGTTAAATGTTATTGAAACAAATATTACAAAACAAGTATTAACATACACAATACCAAGATGTGTAGTACTTAGATGTCTTAAAAACACATATATTTATATCCAATCCCTGAAAGGAGATATAAAAATGGTGATGACAAAAATGCCTATAATATCAGACAAACAACACAATTAGTAATAATTTCTTTAATAGAATGTAACCTTGGCATTTTCAACTGTCTAAGGTTGATTTTTACGTAGTTTAAGGTCATTTGAACAGCAAACGCATTGAAATAATATTAAAAATTATCACAAAACCAACTAGCTTATATTTAAAACTCAAAACCTAACATAGCAAAATTGCTTTTACATTAAATGATATTGGAATTGGGAAAAGGGACAAGTTTAGTAATAAAGACTTTTTACTTACAGTAGAATGTTTCGATTTCTGCGTCTTGACATTGAGGTGAGTGTATTTTAATGTTGATTCTTTTAATAGATTCTCAACTAGCTTAGTTTTAGTTTCAGAATCTTCAATTATAACCCAGTGAAAATTTCGAACTAACATAAGTGTCTGTGATAATCTAAAAAAATATTTTAGAGTAAAATAAACATTAATTCATAGTTTATATTCTTTGTCTATATATTAATCTATTAGTCTCACTGTTATTCAATTTTACAGTAATCAATCCTATAAGCAAGAACAAATTCAAACCAAGGCCAAAACAATCATGATTTACCTTGTAAGATCAGCCTTCTGTGCTAGTCGGGCATAGGTTGGTGTAATGCCATAAATTGTAGGCAAATATGTATTCACTTCCTGAGTTATCTGACACTGGAAAGCCGGTCGAGTATTGAAGAAAAATAAAGCCACGAAAACTAACATGCCGATTGCTATATATTGCTTCTTTATGTTAACAAAAGGCATTTTATTCAGTTGTAGTAACTGCTACCGTGTCTATTCAACCACTAGTACTAACGCGAATAAATTGTAACGCATTATGATTTCATTTCACTGCATATTCATTGATGACAAAAAAGCAATATGTATCTTCAACAAGGATATTATGTATCTTCTCTCGCGTACTGTGAATGCAGATAAGATTTTTCAATTTTATGCGGCACACGGATCGGATGAGATGCTTACTCACACTATAAATTTTAGGATGTGTAGAATATTTTTTAAGTTATACTCATAACACTAAGAATTAACACAAACAAAGCTATTCGTTTCCAATTCCTAATTAAACTCACTCTTTCGATTCCGATTTCAGAGTGTTGAAAATGTTTGTGATGTTAAAATGAAATACCAATTACAATGTCATCAAAATTCAAATGTCAAAGTATGTCATTCACCAAACAACAGTTAATAATCAAACTCAAATGACACATGGCATTATGCGTTAGATTGATATTGTCAATAATTATAATCAATATTGTTTGTCAATATTGTATATAAAAGACGTCAATGTCAGCGGCTGTCGATCAAATATTTCGAGCGATATGTGTTGTAGCGTGTGTTTCCGCACTTCGGGATTGAGCTGAGCGAATACTGGTACTGAAAAAGGCGTGTTAGGACCGGAGCCAACTCAGGACCATTTTTGACAAGTTTGCCATGGAACTGGCCCTCTCACCGAGTCTTGCTTTGGAGAAATGAACAAAGCAAATTAACATGGGCCTATCAAATTCTCTTGACTTCTCCATGATCTGTCGTAAAATGAGAATTGGTTCCCGAATGCCTTTCCCCTTCACAAAACCGGCTTGTTCTGGAGCGATCACTTTAGAGTAATAGGTTTTCAGGCACTCGTTGAGAATATGTAACAATATTTTGCTAGCATGTGGTATCAGAGCAATGAAGCGGTAATTGTTACATTCCGTCGATGAGCCTTTCTTGTGCAGGGGTATGAATTTGGCGTGTGTCCATTCGGAAGGCCAAATTCCTGTCTGCCACACCTTATTACAGATGAGATGAAACATCTGGTCGCCACGTTCTTCTAAGGCTATAATTGTCTCTAGAGGAACTCTGCCAGTTTCTTTTTTGCTTTTCAACTATTTTATGGCAGATCTTCAGCTCCTCGCTCTAATTCTGTGTTTATAGACTGTCGCAACTGTGGATCTAGGAACAATGACTGGCAATAGCTCCTCGTTTCAGCGATTTTTTCGAGTTCTGTTACCACTTCATTTTTGTCATTCATTTCATGCTTCATAGCATGTTTTTTAAATTCGTCACAAATGCTATGAAACTGAGAATTGTGGTCTCACCTGCAGCAGGCTTGGATGTTAGCAGACAGCTGATTTCCATTCCGCTCATTAGCTGTATTCAATTTCTCGATATCTGCTGCGTCAATCCGTCTTGTCTTCTTGGAGGATCGAGCGACTTTGAGCTTCCACCTCATATTTGCGATAACGAGTTCGTGATCGGAACGATACTCGGAGGAAGCGTGTGGGCATTAGGAATAGAGGTGCGCAAACGTGATATTATCAGTATGTAATCGATCCGGTTTTTTTTGTTCTTCCTCCAGCTCACTTGTAGGTGAACATTCTACGGGGATGGTGTTGGAATAGACTCCTCACCACCACCATATTGTTCTCGTCTGCGAACTGCATGAATCTTTCCCCTCTTTCGTTACGTACCCCAAGTCCAAAGCTTCCCACACATTTGCTGTACTGGGCAGAGTTTGCGCAAATTTTTGAGTTAAAATCACTCATTGTTATATGTAACTCTCTATTGGGGGTTTTGGCAATGGTTACTTGTGAATCTTGGTAAAAACTTTCCAGTATTAGATTGAAGTTTACAGGTGACGCTTTGAGCTTCATAGACATAATGTGGTCGCTAACTGCCTCATACCCTATCATACTGTTATTCTGATGCTTAGGAATAAGAATCTGGTGGTTTCTCTCTTCACGATATTAAGTTTACCGGGTTTTAGCAACCCGCGAACATTTCACGTGCCTATCTTCTGTATTTTCGTAATTTTATGGACCATGCTCCATCATGGCCGGTATTACATTTCCCACCACTCACCCCGGTCTCGGCGCGGCACCGCTAGCTAGGCGGTTTGCATGGTAATCGTGATTCTGTTGCGTCCACTTCCATAACGATTTTCTCGGGAGATTAGCTGCAGTGGTTTCCTATTGCCTTCTGCGTCAGTTTTTTTAGGGGTTATTGGAACCCTAAGGCCGCTGTAGCCTCTTCTGATCTCTGGCCAGGAATATGGTTATACCGCCACTGCTCGGTCGCCATTGCCTCGTCTGTTATCTAGTAGGGGGACCACGGTACAGGAATATCGCTGCGGATGGTGTGTTGTCCGCGCGAGAAGGTGAGGTTGACAGGAGAGATGTTAAATCCGTTCTCCCCCATTACCTCCCCCAGTTACTAACGGCACTAAAAGTGTAAAATTCTCTACCTTTCGTCACATGGCTGGCCAAAAAGGAGGCCCCCAAGGAACCCCATTTATTTTTATCATATAAACCCGATATTCTCCTATAAATTTTGTGATATTTCCTGTTTATTTTCAGAAATAAAATGTATTCTAAAAAATTATGATCGAATTCGAAAAATGTAAATCAAGTGAAAAGGAAATTATTCCTAATACTCACCCCACAAAATAACTTTAGCGTTAAACGCAATTAGGTATGGAATGCCAATTGCCACAGCCAGCAGGGAGTAAGTGCCTCGCACGACATTGCGGCATATAATTTAAGAAAAAGCTCCTGAAGCTTCTGACTTGGGGGACCCCAAGGAGTTTTCAGAAATATGATAGAAACCGAATTGGCCCAAAGAATTGGATCAAAGATTGCGCTAGTGCTGGGTTCCTTGTCAACAAGGAAAGTTCAGTAAATTTTGTATAAAAATGTTGAAAAACGTAATATCAACTCACCTTTCATAAATAATAGACCTTCACGATCCTGGTTTGATGGGTTCTGAATCATAAACAGCCGAAAGCCGATAAATAAAGCTCGTGAAAATAATGCCGAACTGGTTTAAAGGAATAGTTAGATTCTTTTGCTTTGTGACGTAATGGACTAACGAAAAATCTTTATTCATATTTTGCGTTAAATTTACGTTAATTTGATAAAATAAATACTGTTAAATATACAAGTTTTTTAGTAAATTAAATCTAGGTATCGGATAATAATCAAGTTTTAGTAAAACGGTATGCCTAAAATGGTCCGTTACGTCACTATATTCAAGTAGCTGTAATTCGAGAACTATGTGGTTATTAATTTGTCGCAGAAAAGTTGTTAAATCAGAGAGTTAATTGAATCTCTAGACAGTTAATTAAAAATCGATATTCAAGCAGCGTCGAAAACGTTAAACTATGTGTCTGATCGAAACCCAGCGTGTTCATTAACAAGGTAAAACAAGACTCCGTAATGATTATTTCATTTGTTATTGTTATTTCGGTGTGATCGTGAAGAACTGAGAGCTTGGAAATTCCGTGTTTTGCTTTATTGTAAATTATTAGTTTAGGTTAGGTTAGGTTAGGTTAGTCTTGTCGCTTTCGGAAATTCGTTAAACGTTTCGTTCACTCACTTGTCTGACGGAACTTTAACGACTTGATTGAATATCGATTTTTAATTAAATTACCTGTCTAGAGATTCAATTAACTCTCTGATTTAAGTACTTTACTGCGGAAACTGTATAAAGAAGAAGCTTCGTTATTGGGTGAAGAAAATCTAAATATCGCCACCAAAATGAAGGAACTTTTTTTTATCCGAAAAAGGGCCTCGTATGACACGTCCAAAAATAGTGACAAAAATAACATACCGACACTTCAGTGTTCACTGTAAATGCCGCTGAGTTCTGAAATTTTTGACAATGCTCCACATCGATGAGGAATTGGAAAAACTTTACCTAACATGGATGACTGGAGAATCCTTTTATTTTACCTTTTTTGTCATATGGCAAACATATACCTACATTTGTCTAATTAGTGGCTTAATGATTTACTTTTCCCTCGACAAATCTTAAACCCTCAAGAATGGAGGTTCCAATGGTAGTGGTACGAGGGAATCTAGGGCGGTTTATTTTTAGAATTTGGCCATGCATGGGCTGTAAATAAATAAATCAGCCCTCGAAAACGGTAATACTCAGGTTGATGGTGTTCGGCCAAATGTTATAAAGGGGAGTCAGCAGTTGATGTTATTTTTATACCCGGATATCCCCTCAAAAGTAATTTTGAATCTCGTTGTATGAAAAAAAAATACCGATTGTTTTATTACAATTAGTTAGTATTATTTGTTAGTAATAGAAAATTACATTAAGAAAAGGAAAATCAGGTGGAAATTTTTGGAAGGTCGAAAGTTGTCAACGGCCTGCAAAGTTTTTATGTAGACCGTGGGCGATAGCCGTCATTTAAAAAAAATTTAAATGGATGAATAAAAGCTGGCTGCCATACAAAGGCAAAGCGGTTGTTTATTTATGGTTCTGGAGTTGAAAAATATTAGAAAAATCTTATTTTGTTTGGGAAAATTATGTACCATTATCATCAACGTGTTAAAAAATCAGTACAAAAAAAACTACAAAAAAATTGTACAAACATCAGAATCTGCTGAAATACCTTTTTCGTATATGGAGCCTTTAATCAGTTAGGGCGTTTAAAGTTTCTTCAGTATAGTATTGCTGTTGGGGATTTTTAATTTTCAGACAATTTTGTCATGGCTGCGTATGCTTCCGGTGCTCGAAGCAGCTTTTACCTTAACATGTAGTATTCCTGAGCGCGAAATCCTTTTTATTTGGTATTTTAAAAGAGATTGTCCATGTTCTAGTATCACTATTACGAATTTTAAATGATCAAAGCTGACGCTGCCAATTTTTTTTTAAATTAACTAAGTTTTGCCACGCCAGCTGCAAAGTAGCGAAGCTACCTTGACATAGCGATATTGACACATTTAAACATATACTTTTTTGGTATTTTAACACCGGAAAGTCTATTGCTAGAGTGTTGACATAAAAAAATGTCCCAATTATAGGGGTCATGGGAACAAGGCTCCTCTCAAAAAAAGGCAATAGTTATATATAGCCGATTGTAGAAAATTACTTGTAAGTATAATATAATCTACAATGCATATGTTCTAGTCGTCTTTTTAGTAAGAATAGACTATATAGTTATATTTACTACATAAATATATTTCCTCCAATATACAAAAAAGGTTTTTATAATATAGCTTACAAGACTTAATTCAATATTGGAGACTAAAATTTCTCAAGTCAAATAGTTACGACCAGAATCGTTTTCGTAGAACTTCTACTCATGAATTTTGTAAACTTATCGCTACGACGTGGAAGTAGCAAATGTAGCGCCTGATGCTACGAGCCACGCTACGAGCCACGCTACGAGCTTACATGGAACTCGTTTAACAATATTGGAGCTTTGCATTAGGTTAATGGATTGAAAATCATACATAAAATATGAACTTCCAAGTTTGGAAGTAGCCTTACTATTTTAAGCGCCTTTCCTTAAATATAAAGGTGATTTTATTACAGAGCTTTTTGCATATAATTTTCATAGTGCATATTTTATCATCGAAACTTTATGGAATAAGTTAATAAACCATTTTTTTTGTATATTTCCCTTAACGGAAAACTGATACAGGATAATTATTGGTTTTCTGTTATATTATTTACATTATTGAAATGCAAATACACACCGTTATGTGTAACGTATTGTTTATACAATGTACCAAAGATTTGAACATAATGTAACATGTGTGTGGATATAGCAGGCAAGGTATGCAAAGTTCTATTGAGCTGTGACAGAAAGGGGTCAGGCATTGTGGACGAATACGTCCATACTTTAAAGGACGCAGGTAGTTTATGTTTAGCCAGGTATTCCATTGTAGAACCGTTATAGATAGGACAACGCATATATATGCAGGTAAACTTGTTACAGTATGTCAAACAGAAAACCCTAAAGTAACAACTGACATTTTTTAACTGAATTTCAAATATAGAACAGTTAACGTTTAACGAGATTTACTGTGTTTAAATGTTTCCTTACCTTAAAATCCGTATATTTTCCCCTATCTCTTTTGTAAGAGTGCCTACAGAAGTTGTACTGTTATGTTTATTGACTGTGCTAATGGCTGGGGACCGCCGGGGCTCACCTGCTCTAGACCTGTGGGCGCGTCACACAAGCACGAAAGAGACACACACACCCGCATCAATACTGAAACATCAGTGGCTTACAAAGAGATTTATGCACACATAAGCACATTTACAGTGACGCAAATAACAATAAGGGTTGCTGTGTAAGGCCAGGGCGCACACAGGCGCAGTTGGGCACTCTGAGGCGGGAACGGCTCTGCAACATTGGCGGGCGAGTGTTCCCGCCGTGTGGTCGTCCCAAGGACCCACCGCGCCCGCCCAACAAACCACTTGTTGAATCTGCCTTTCACAAAAGTAGGGATACGCGCGCGAATTTGTTGTGTTTTAATTGGCCTTCGCTTTTTTCCACGTCTGTGATCTGCTATGTCTACTCTACAATTTTTATTTATGTACCTAAGTACGCTTCATTTGGTCTTCCTCTCCTTAACACGGACTCTTGTTACCGTGATGTAGACTTGTTATACTTTTGAAATATATTGACTGTTACCTGTTGACTATTTCTTAATAAATTCTATTTAACTCCATATATGATATTATCGTCGCAGAGGCTCAACTGATTCCAGATTTGGTAAGTAATATATTTTTAACAAATGTATATGTTACATGCTTTGCAGGTAATATTGAGCGAGTCCACGAGTTATTGCTTAAGCTTAGATTATGACAGTATACATAATTTACTATATGTAAATGTTGTATTATATTCCATGATTTGTTAATTATAATAAATATAGTAAACGAAAACTAACAGACATCGACAAATAGTCATGAATGTTTAACGAGATCGTACTGTACGAGTATGTAGTGTCTAAATAAATTAAACAGTTTACAGACTGACATTTTATACAATAACGGCTAACCAGAAAAATCAATTAACGAATATTGTAGTTATAAATAGACATTTTGCTAAATTTTAATGCAAAACATTGCAAACATGGGACCTTTTTAGCGCATCGTTGATTCATATTTGCCACAAAAGTGAGCCTCAAATTAGGTCAAGCATTCGAGCATAATATGTTGCAAAATTAAATATGCATTGTCATTTATATTCATTCGTTTTTAAAAGCTTTCTCGGCAGGAAGTGTTTTAAAAGAATTCAATATCACTTCGTAATAAATTCACCTTATTGGTTTGGGAATTAAATATTACCAAAGACATTAAGCTGCATATTACTTTAATATATTGTGTATACGGTATATTAATTAATTAGACTTATCTACTAATACAAAACCATTTTAAGTCTAATTATAAACATACATGAATACATAATAAAAGCATTTGGCCTAACGCCAAGGTCCGTGATAAATCAACGTTGACACAAAATATGAATTTCGACTGAAACTTATTGATCCCAGATTTACTTTTGAGGCGATTGATTGATTATATATGTAATTTGATTTATTTTAGGCGTTTTAACTGAAAATCGCAATCTAGCACAATTCTAGTATAGTGCTCCTGTTGTAGCTTTTGAACGGAAAGCGGTCGTTCCATGAATAATTTAATTTAATTTTTCAAAATTAGCAAGATGTATGTACCAGACTTACCTTATGTAAAATCAGATAATGTATAATGTAATTTTCTGTCAAAGTAATTAAATGATATGGCTTCTATCGGATTTAACCACGTAAAATCGAATGGTGGAATGCGTGCCTATGGCCTACTAACGAACAGAACTCCTCGGAGCAGTGAGGTCGATCTGTGAAGCCTGCGAAGTGTCCAAGAGACCTCTGAGGTTCTGGAAGAAGCTAGCTTAGTTAGCCTTTTTGCACATCGGACCAAATGAGGGGCTAAGTCCGGAAATTGAGTTCACATTATATATCATTGGGATGTGAAAAAAATTTAAAATCCAATTTAGTCAGATTGCAACAAACTAGCTTTTTTTATAGAACAGGCTGCGAACGGGCAGGAGGCCCACCTAATGTTAAGTAATACCACCTACCATGGACACTCTCAATGCCAGAGGACGCGTCGAGGTCGCGAGTGCGTTGCCGGCCTTTTAAGAATTGGTACGATCTTTTATTGAAGGACCCTAAGTCGAATTGGTTCGGAGAAACTGCAGTGGGCAGCTGGTTCCACATACTTTAGGTGCGCGATCAAAATTGCCTTAAATATCTGCTCTGTTGTGGAACGTCGGACGTCGAGGTGATACGGAATAAGCCGATGATGAAAAAATGCTATTTTGCCATATAAAGATTAGATTATTACTATACTAATAGTGATACTAAAATAATATTTCTTTAACAGTAATTCTCCGCAGATAAAGTCGCGAATTCGCTCGATAAACCTCTCAGTTTACAGGTCTGAATATTAAAATAATTAAAAATAGAATATCAAAGAAAACCTTCTTGTATCTATATAAAGAGCGGTTAGGGCGTATTTACAAAGGCTTATTTGTAGGGGCCATTTGATATTCTGCCTGTAGCAACAGTTGTATGAGAGTGTTTGCTTAAAGCGCTTTCTGTTTAATTCACTTGAAATAAAAGCTTATAGAATTAACCTAACCATGTATGAAAAGGCTGTGTGATCTCTTCGTATCTACATTACTGTTTTGTATTATTTGACAGTCTAAATTAAAGTTCAGTATTCAGTACATCTAATGCTATCCATGTTCAGCTGCAAAACGTGAGGTTTTGGCTTCAAATATATCATTGATAGGCTCTGAGAGCATGTTATTTTGCGTTTCAGAGTTGCACTCTTTAGACATAATAAAAGATACCATTAGACAAATTTTGAGTGCAGATAAAAGAAGCTACTATAAAATTGATGATGGCCATCAATAAATATCATAAATATCAATTGAGACTTAAATTAATATCCGGACAACTCAATTAATTTAACCACTAAACCTTATTAACCGCTAACAAGTAGAGTTATTAACGTTAAAATAGGATTTCGATGAGGGTAATAGGATATTCTACTAATTGGTGATTTTATAGAGAAACGTATAAGGAAAAGATTTTATTCTGTAATTGTTTTGTTTTGATAGAAAACGGTGGATTGAAGACTGTACAACAATTATTACAAATTGTAACATAACGATGTTGCTTGGTAACGGTCTTGAATAAATAAATTGAGACTTATAAAACCATGCAGTGCAGAAAAAACAAATGACGTTGAAATAGATACAGATTTTTGTAGCGGTTCTAAAATTTTAATAAAATCATACTAGCGTTACATAGTTATTTCATTGTGTAATAATTCAGTTCCAATATGATTTAAAGTATTAATGACGCGTTTATAAATGGAACCACTTAAAGTTAAAAGGGAAATTGCAAAGTAGCTCGAAAAACTAGCAAGTGAAGCAAGCGGATATGAAATGTTAAACAATATTTATCGCAAGCTTAAAGACTTGGTTCGCTTAAAAGGGGAAAAACCTGCCGAAAAGATCTAAGCTATATATTTATATTAAGATTTTACACATACAGACTTTTGTCTTAAACTTTTGTTTGTTGATGAAAACCTTATTAAAATATGCTGTGTAGTTTTAGAGATAATGATGCTTTGTACCACGTCTTTGTAGCTCATGGGTTATTACTAATTAAGTTGTATTTATCATATAATGTCGAATAGTTTCATATGTTGATAATTGGCAATAGTTAAGCGATATAAAACTTGATTCATTTAAAAAAAATAGTGGCGCTACATCTATATAGGTAATTTTTCAATCAAGGCAAGAAGAAAACAGCCTCCCAGTGCCTAGCTAGTAATATTTATAAATAATTTAAACTATTACGACTATATAACTTAGTTCATTTAATCAGTTTTAGTAAAATATATGAATTAGGTGATTTTGTACGTTTATGATTTTCCCGAAGTCATCGTAATACTTCCGAAGGCCGCTGCCAGTGGTAACACGAAAATAACAATTAATCTTCATTTATAAAAAAAGCACACCTTTGTTGAGTAGTCACGAAACGTTTGTTACAATGGTTCATCGTTAATAGTAATTAACCTATATGTAGGTAAGCAGGTTTAAATTATATTTAATATTGCTTTATGTAAAGCGAATAGCACAAACAGTTGTCCAGCCAGTGCATCTTCAAGTCAAACTAAACAAAGTTACAGTTTAATAATATAAGAAAATAGGTTCAATGGACAAAATGTTCTTTGGCTTTGCCTTCTCGAGAAATTAGCATTTAAATCAGTGTGTTTACCAGCCCTGAACATGGCTATATTAACCGTTATTGGTTGCATAATTAGTTCAACATAGTAATTACTCTGATATACTCGAATTAATAATACAATATTTATTTTATCTAAACTAATCGCAATCGCAAAGATCGCGCAAAATAAGATATGCCACAGATAAAGTAGTTGATAAGTTGCCATAGATTGTAGAAAAAAAAAACTCCGTATCAACTGAATATAATCTTTGTGAAATTATTTATTTAATTATCCGTAGTTTCATATCGATAAGGTTCTTTTGTTTTTATTTGTCACTGAACCAACCGTAACTTCATAACGCTAATTCGGGAAACTTATGGTGCTATTCATATTTTCCTCCACTCAATTCTGAAATGTAATTTTATGGATTTTCAAAGTATGTAAATTAAGTTGTTATATTATTATTAACTATGTAGAACGACGCTTGCTGTTACAACCATTTTTTTGTTTTGTTTTCGGATTGTTGTTTGTAATACCTACATTATCATAAAAAAACACATATTAATTGAAATATAATTCACATAAATTCGATTGAATGATATACCCGTAAAATATTCAAGTATTAATAATTTAGACCGCATTTTAGAATCAAATACAAATACCCACTTAAAAAGATTTTCAATTGCCTTCATCGGCTTCACTTAATAAAATATTCAATCAGGGAAAATCAGGAAATTACATTTACGAGGTTTCCGACTTATGGACCTTTAACATCTATCAAAGGGAGCGGTTCACTAAAAAATCATTATAAGGTATCGCCCGATTTCGACAGAATTTAATTAGCTCCCGGTTTGGTATTTTGAATGGAATTTAATTTCTGTGATGAGAAAAAAAATCTACTCGGCTCTGGACTTTGAGTTTTTAAATTAGTTGCGATTTTATAACACATACGTTAAATATTTTTATACATTTTCTGTGATATGTCGTCTACATAGTTTCGTAAAATATTTTATCACGTTTAATAAAATACAAAATCGAAATAAATTCACAAATTTAAAACGACTAACCCCCCTTAATCTTAGTTAATGAAAAAAACGTCTAATTAATCCAACAAATTTCTTATTATCCAGTAAGATATTTTCTAAAATATACTACCATTGTTCTAAACATAACAAAATTGTACCTATAAATAAATTTATAATATTATGAACTTGACAGGACAACTTTGCTACAGCCATAGCTTCTAATCAGTAAAGCCCAAAAACACATTCTTTAATTGATACCGAAAAGAAGCTATATGTTTTCACCGGCAAACAAAACCCCATCACGCATCATCACGCGAAGTACGTGGAATATGATAATAATTACTCTGTGTACATCCTAATACTTTAATTATTTTAATTCAGGAAATTATAACAGCCTTTTTTTCTTTTTTGCACTGTTGAATAGGCATTAATTGAGAAATGTTCCGTGTTGAACTTTCAAATATATAAAATTTGAAACATTTTGTTTGGAATTATATTCATTTTTGAATGAAAACTAACAAAACACAATTTTTATATTTATTCAGCCCACTAACGTCTTAACCATAAAGTTGTTTTCTATCTAAAACAATATGACGACATAATACTAGAGAGTACTTTAAAGATGTCATCGAATTTTAGACCTCATCTGAATTTTCCTCAGAATCGTTGAACTGATACATGTAACTGTTTGAAGTGCTCTCAACAATTAATGAACATATTTTGAAGTTTGTACAGTTTCAGTTTGTCTTGAAAACACTTAAGAACTTTACGATAAACTCAAAACTGTGTAGTGTTTTGTGTATATAAGAATAATAGTAATATTTACTAACAGCCGTTAGTTAAAGCTAACTGGTTTGAGATCTCCAATAATCTTTTCAACCAATCGTTAAAAATTTGAATACAATCATATCATTTGACTTACAACAATTAAATCTAGTATATTGGATATCGGATTCGGACGTTACTTCATAAATATCAATACATTAATTATTAGTTACGCAGCAAAACGGAATGTACGTTTCTAGGGAACCTATGAAATTGTTATAGCTATGTAAAACGCCAACAATAATAATGACTACAATATTCATTGACGCATTTAATATATGTTCTGTTAACGTAGAAAAAAGTTAAAGGTCTTGAAGACTCGCGACATTGTAGGTGGCTTTGAGTGCCACATATCTTGGTATCGAGATTACTGCTAGTTTGGTTCCTGATCCATTTGCGGATAAATTAGAAATCGTTTGTCTTTTTTAAGGTTGACAATTATCATCTTGTTGTGTGGCAGTGTTGGTCTAGTGACTTTAGCGTAGGGCCGATCCCGGACTTGTTCCAATGGACATTCTTTCTATGTGCGCATTAAATATTCGCCTGGACGGTGAAGGAAAACATCGTGAAGAAACCGGCTTGCCTTACCCTAAACGTACACGGCATGTGTCTGGCACAGGAGGCTGATCTACCCGCCTATTACATTAACAATAGATGGTACAGAAATCTGAAGCCCAGACCTAAAAATTTTAGCATCACACACATTTATGTTATTTAATAATCTTTTTCAAGATTGTTTGCTAAAATAATGTATTATTTAAGTAGGTTTTTATAATCGTAATATTTATTGTATAAAAATTGCCATTTGAGATTTTATTCAAGATATCATGTTTCTAACAAAAAGCGTACAAGGTCTTCGGTATGTATATTAACGCGGGTGAAACCGAGAGGAACAGTTAGTGAAACATAAAATTAATAACATATGAGGATGTCGAGCACTTTGCTTGTCAAAGCCGAAATCTTTTAAACTAATTTTCCACTCAAGATTCTCCCAACCTTATTTGTGTAAGCTTTGTTATTTACTACATTAACTTCAATTTACATACAAAATATTATTAGACAAAAATTTATTTGTTAAGTATAGTTTAGCAAATTTAAAACTTGTGTTTTTGCTCTTCAAGATTTCCTGAAATTTAGGACCTGTAGCTACAGCTGGTAACATTACCAGTCAAACAGTGGTTGTTCAAGCCTTGGTCCGCTCTTAATGTAATCAAAATGTTTGGTTTGTTAAAACCACAAAAGCCTCTAGAAATAAGAAACAACCAATGGATCTTAAATACAAAGACGCGGCATTAGTTAGTTTTCTATACACTTGACTGGTTGCTTATTTAGAGGGCCATTATCTCGCTTAATTAAATGTGAAATGGAATGTTAAATTAAAGCTCGCATTTCCGAAATGTTATGATTAGATACGATTTAATTTCAATGCGATTAGCGAAACGATGTCAAAACCTGTCTAATTTGAAGGAGATCGCGAAACATTTTGATAAATGACGAAGAAAATTTATAAGATAAATTAAATTTTAATTACGATGAGTGTCTATCTCTTGGGAGTGGAATAAGTGAGTTTCTATGAAGTTTACCTTTTACAAATTTCAAAGATTCACAACTTTGATAGCGGTTTTTAGTCATCGGCTGTCTGTAGAAATAATTAATTAACGGATCACGAAACACATATTGGATTTTCCGTACCGTACGTACCTATTATTTAAAGGAATGTCTTACTTATCCTAGGGATGGCATGCGTCAGGAGAGGCCTAAAAGCCACGAGAAATTTAATTGGTTCTGGAAAATATCTTCTAATCTTCTAATCTTAGAATAATTCTTAAATTTAACATTACTTTTAAGTAAGAACCAAACACGTTCTTATAATTATTCGAAGTGTGAGCTACACGAATAATTACTTGTCACTGCTTTTATATAATAATTCCTACAACGATGATTTAGGTTTTAATCTGCATACCTTTGAGTTTAGACAAAACAAACAAACAACTAGAGAAAATAATCAAAAATAGTTACGACGCTGAACGTGTTGCACGATAAGACCTCACTGATGCTGGGACAGTCAGTACTTTTAAACCATTTTATACATTTAGAGCTATTTTACTTGCAATATGTCTGTTGTATTGTCTTATTTTCTTCCTTTTTGTTTTGTATAACTGTAGATATTCGGTGAAAATTAGTTTTGTAAAATCTGTGTAATAAATTTTAGCAGAAATGAATATTATATAATCAATAACTATAGGGTAGAGTGATAAAAGCATACACATGATTTTTCACTGTGGCATATACGTAGAGCTAATTCTCCATAGTAAAAAGGTATTACAACAACTTCAGTTTGCTTACAAATTTAATAATATGGACGTCACTTAAAGATGTTTAAGCAAATTAAGGTTACTTAAGGTTAGGTTTAATTACGTTTATCACAGATCGAATTGGTCACATAGCAACCAATAGACATTATTCTGAATAAAATAAAGAACAGTGGATAAAGTTAATTAAACGATTTTCTTCCAAGTAACGCCCGCAGATGTTTTCAAAGGACCAAAATGTTTACATTGACATTTCAATGCGAACGGGTAAAGTTTATTCAACGCTTATTCAAAGCTTGCTTTATTTATTACTATGTGGAATGAAATAGATAATATATAGTTTTACTAACAACATTTTGCTGTTCTAACTTTGATTTGTCCTGAAACCGTATTTATATTGAATTGCTTGTGAACCAAACAAAATTAAGGAGGATTTTGCACATGGGTAATCAAAGCCATCAGCGTCTATGGGGTCCGCATTAATTGGCTAAAGAGGTTTCGTTTCGTGGAACTTGAAAACACAAATATTCCAAAATTCTTTTTTCTGATTCATCATTGAAGGATCCAGTGTCTTAGTGAGATACGCCACCGTTGATGGTAAGTGCTAGTTTTAGTCTTATCGATTGTTGGATTCCTTTTTTATTATACTGACACGCGACAGCCAAACCAGCGCATATAATTTCACCGAGGGAAGGGAGCATCCTGTATATAGCTTCCGGATACCCAGGCCCACACATCTTTTTTGGTCCTTCTCGAGCCGTATATGTATCATATCTCTTAGTTAGGCATAGTTATTTTTCGTATCTTCTTTAACGTATTTTAGGTTCGTTAAGTTAAATTGCGGGTCGGTATTTTCATGCCTGTATAACGATAAATTTAATATAGATTTTATAAAATACTATATGTATTTATAAATCTATTATCCGTATTTCGTATTTACGTATTAAATGTTAATTGTGCCTGATTTGGTGAGAATGATCATGGGTAATTAATATCTCTACCTACATCACTTTTTTCTAAAAATTGTTTCACAGTTAACGTTAGTAACAAATCTGTTTATGGTTGAATTGAATCGTATTGTTGATATTTCATTGTATTTTAATAGTTGTATAAGGTAATTTTGGAAAATAAATAATTATATTGTAGTGTAACGAAGTGTTAATAAATAATAAATAAATAAGTAAAAATTATTTGTACGCACAAATCAAAACGCTCTTGTGTTTGTAAAGCACAGGAACAAAGGCCGGTGAATGTTCACCAAACGAGTTGGAAAATGTTCAAAGTTCCATATTATTATTGCAAGCACGACAAAATTCGTATTTTTCTAAGATTCAATCATTATATGATTGGACGTTAAACCTTAATAGTAAGGAAGACGGTATTCTAGCTTTGTGGGCAACTAACAGGGAAGGCCCTTACTGTGATCGCCGGCATAAACCCAGTGGCAAATAATTATGATTTAATTTATTCTACCTTAATTGACAAATATCAAGACATACGGTCACTTGGATTTTATTGTTTGGATAATATTTTTAATTTTAAAACATTAACAACATCTTCTACAGACGGTTTAAATAGTTTGATTGATAATTTTGTTACATCAACCGCAGCTTTTGAAAAACTAGAAATATTCCAAAAGCGTAAATTCTTTTGTAACTTCTAATTCTGTTCTTACTTAAAAGTAGTTGTCCAGATTTTTAAAAATTAAATGCAAATGAACTATTCAATGATGTTTAAGCGTAAAACATAAAACCACAAATTGTAATTCTGTTAAAAGTTGTAAAACGTGCAATTTCAATACGCACAATACATTATTGCATTTTTCGTCAAATCCCAGTTTATTTGAAAAACAGCCGAAACCGTTCGAACCTGTTATCGATGGACAGCGATCAAACGCTCGAGCCATTGAGTCGCAGCGTGAGTAATTGCTAGTCGATAGTACTCCGCGTGTCGCATCTGACTCCTTAGACGAACCTAATAACATTAACGCGCCGATTTCTATATATATATATGTTCATTGCAGAATGAAGCAAATGCTTTGATATCACAACCGCCAATGGTTTTACTTGGTACTGCCCAGGTAAGCACTTTTGATACGCTTGGTAACCCGCATATTTGGCGTTGTCTTATAGACAACGGCTCTTAAAATCATTTTATAACAACTGAGTGTTGTACAAAGTTACTATTAAATTACAATACGTTTTCCGAACCTATGTATGTGAACGGGTTTGGTGGCTGTTCGAATGATATAATAGGGACAACTAATATAGTTATATCCTCTCGTTTTGACAAAAATATTTAATAATCCATTAATTCTTTAATCGTGAAACGTATTACTGATTATTTACCCACTTCTAAGGTTGATAAATCGAAGTTGGAATATTTGTTTAACGTACCGCTCGCCGATGATATATTTCATGAACCCGGTCAGGTTGATTTGTTGATCGGTGCGCAGCTGTTTTCGAAACTACTCAAGCAGGGTCGTATCCACGGACCGCCTGGTATGCCTGATGCTGTTCAAACAACATTTGATTTTATTTTAATGGGTGAAGCGCTGATTTTATCTTCAAAGTTGAATATAAAAGGTTCGTCGGCTGTATGCGCTTACCCGTGGTATCCCTTTAGATTATTTTGCGGAAATTCTAGGAGCTTGAGGAGCTATTATCTAAGTCTTCCGCTTTCCTTAGTGAGGAAGAGTGTGAACGCATATATAAAACTACAACGTATCGTGATTCGTCAGGTCGATATGTTGTCGCAATCTCATTCAAGAAAAGCCCTCGTAATTTGGGTTCATCTATGGACATAGCTAAAAGGCGGTTTAATTTCTCATATTATTCCACCGAATGAAGGGAGCATCCTGGATATAGCTTCCGGATACCCAGGCCCACACAGTATATAAAGCAAACAACGCTCAGCTATTTACTATAAAAAAAACATGTTTTTTTTGTAATAATCAAACACTTTTCGCGTAAATACATCAACTCAATGCTTTCAGTACTGAATTGGATTTTGTTTAACCAAGGTAAAGCTCGCAAAATTCGGCACCCGATAATATTAACATAGACCAGTATCTGTATATGACCACTATATGTCCTTATTGTTTGATAATAAATTCTTTCTTTGAATAATTGTACTTGAAACTACAACAACTTAACCACAATTTCATTGTTATAATATTATGAGGTCAACGCTATTATGGGATCTCCAACAAATGTCAAATACATTATGGACTCTTGATAACATTTGGAGTCATTAGGAGAATTACATCAAGTTCTTTTGTTCGTGACCGAAATGATAAGAGCCACAGATTACATTTATACATTCAGGAACTAAAACACTAGTAAAAATCATGGCGATTGGTACAGTAATAATTTATGCTACTGAATATTATGTACATATCTTTTGACATAGTTTTAGCTTAGTGGTTTAGCGTACGTATTTAACCATGAGTTGTTGCATTCAAATCAACATTTATATATATGAGCACAATTATTCACGTACTGTAAATGATAAAAATCATGAAACTGGCATGTCTCGGGCCGAAAAATCGACAATTATCGAATAGGTTGATCATCTACGTACCTATAAAAAAGTTCATCAAAGGTGCGGAATCCAAAGGCCAAGGCAACGGAGCGGTATTCATACAGGTTTGGTAAAATTATAAGTTTTTTGACTTACGGCAGTTTTACTTGGCACCATATCATCTTTCTCGCCTATGAATCAACCTACCTTACTTTAATTAATAATTTGTGTACGAATAAATCCGGTGGTATATTAAAAATGGAGGACTCAGTTCCTTCTCATAATTAAGAGAAACCTGAGCGTTTTGCAAATAGGTGCTATTATACAGTTTCCCCCTTGAGCTAAGGAATGTGTTACGAGACAGCCTGTAAACTCGTAATGGGGTGTAAACTTGAATATTATGGGTCTAATTTGTAAGTGACAACCTCGTCACAATATTATATTTTGGTGTCAATTGATACAATATGGAAGAGATACTATAGAGGCGGTGAATTGACTTACATAGTGTTTGATTGACAATTATTTTAGTTAATGAAGACAAATACAAAACAATTTTTTTGTATATAACCTACCTAGGTTATGTATTTCTATAATGTAGCGTCAATCACATTTCAATGTCAAATGGAAAAAAATCTGAACAATTGCGCTCTTAAATAAAGTTTTGTCTGGTTTTGCTAAATTTCGCTTTCTGTCTTTCGCACAAAAGTCACTAAGATTTAGCGAATTTAGGCATAAAAATGACTTAACTTTTTATTAATTATAACTGTAATTACTGCTGTAGTTATGGGTGGCTATCACTATCATTTAACATCAGGTGAGCGACCTGCCCATTTGCGCCATGTTGTATAAAAAAAAGTTAATATATCAATTAACACGGAAGAGCCGGTCAGTGTCAGCGTTCAGCGTGATGTTGATACTTATATGTATATATGAGAGCAGAACTCCAATAACACGTTTAAAGCACAGACACAGCTAATAATAAATAGTCTACACTCCTTCTCCAAGTGTGAGAAAAACCATGTTGGTTTTTTCGTGTAGCAACATTAATCAATATACTTTTTCAAATTTGGATAATACTGAAGAAATAGTACACAACTAACCCTTAAAACGTAATAAAATTCCGCTGCGATATAACAAGCTATTTATAACGTGAGATGTGAACTAGAAAACATAAGGGACATTGAATTACGAGTGCCGTGTCTTGAGAGCTTTTGTTATTGCCTCAACTCAATCATATCCGTTACATTGACTCAAATTACGTTTTCCATGAGTACAAGATATAATGAAATTTCACTCTTCGATATACCTAATATAAGTATTCGTGAATTCACTACGAACTTTACAACGGATATAAATTTTTCGACAATTATTATTCGGGCAGTTTAGAATAGTCAATTTTGTTGTATATATGTATATATTTTTTATTGAATCAGGACGAAAAATAACAGCTGATGATACAACGATGATATGATGTTATATAATTCCTATAACTTAAAATAAAATAAATCAGTGGCACTACAACCTTTTTCGAACGAATTTTCAATTTCTATGTGCATTCAATGTCTTAAAATATGAAGATCAATGTTTAACTGTTCTATTGGTTCATAATAAACACAAAGAGACAAAATTGAAAATAGATTTGTGACATCGGAACTGAACTACACGGAAAGGCACTTACATCACATTAAATATAGACCGTTGGCGATTGCTTTAAATTTAGACCGAGTATAAAATTTTTGTGAAAATTTGACAGGCATCTTTAGCTTAGCTCCATATTTGAATTAATATTTTACAAAATCGTCATGTTTGCCAAATATTTCAATTGACAAAAACAAAATGACTTGACAGCTGTAATTTGAATTTGATTAGTGTCAATTTTTTATAATCATTATATTTCTATCTGTTTTTTCTGTTTAGGTAAGTTTGTAAGGTATTATTTGTCTTTATTAATATAAATAATAACTTTGGTTAAATTGGTTTACTGTTTGTCTGAAAGAAAATTCAATTTTTTTTTATCATCGCTTAGTTCGACCTCCCGTTGTTTTTTAGGTTTATTATTAGTATTAGTATTGTGAAATATTTATGGATAGATTTATGGGCCTACATGTTAATTCATATTAAACGTATGTAATATTACTTTTATTATCTGTATATAAAAAATTCAAGCATAAACGACCAATAATCTTGTTAGAGTTTAGGTGTATAATCTTTATTTGTGTTTAGGTGGGCGAGGCAACTTTCATGCCCTGTGAATAAAATAATAAAATACTAGGAAACCATATTAGATAAAAATTGGCGACTTGTATTATATATATATATCTTATATATATTGCAGCCTTATCACCTACTTGCCTATAAAAAAAATGATTGAATGAAACTGGCACTGAACTGTGAAACCAAGTCCTACTAGTATTCTATCACGACTGTACTATTATTGGTAGTTGACTTGAACAGTCGAAAGTTGACCTAGCGTATTGTGCTATATCAGGTGGGGCAGAGAGGTCGTCATTAAGTTCTATTTTAGGCCAAGAACTTAATTTCATTCCATATTAAACGAATGGCTTGGGCCGCCGTCATATCTCTATCACCTAGGTTATTTAGGATCGCCATTTGTTCTCTTTCCTTGTGGACATGGGTCCAGATATGGATCTAGTGCCCGTTTCTGGATGTGACTAGGCTCCCTTCGAAGAGTGTGTAAAGCTGAGAGAGAGAGCTAGCGAAAGCTTGGTTTTCTTTATTTTAATTTGTATAGAACAGGAACAAACACTACCATTTCCTTGTATAATATACAAAATGTTTTATTGTGACTTCATACAATGTATATGCTAGGAGCATAAGCTGGTTGCTCAAACAAAAAAATATTTGTAACTTAATTTTCAAACACATGAATATTTTTGTGAAGCATTCCAATAATTTAAATAATTTTGAAATAAATCTAGACCTAAAGTAAAAATAAACTTCAGCTAACGGAAGGTTTGATAAATATTGTAACAAGATTTCAGTCTGATTTATGTCCTACATTTAGTGTAATTTTTTTGTGAAACGGCGGTGTACTTTTGATGCAAAATATTTGCTTAATTATTATTACTTTTACAGTTAGTCTTTAGCTTGCGATTAATTATCCAGTTTAGATTTGTTTAAGACAAGTTTAATTAGATCACGCTGATTCCGCAAAGCTACCGACCTGTAATAATGAAACGAAGGTGAAGCGAGCTTTTTGATGAGAAAAAATGTTACTGCAGGTATTTTTGAAGTGAACCTTCTTTATCGGCGATGTAAAAAAAATTACCGTCACATTTTTCGGTTACGCGTCACATTATTCCGTTATGCGTCACATGTTTTCGTTACGCGCCATGTTTTTCTTGTCCCTACCGCGGTTGATCCTAAGAGATTCGAAGCCATTAATAACAAAAATAATAATTCTATTAAAATTAATGAAATTCTATAATAATGTTAGTATTAATAAGGTAAAATGAAATAATTGCATTATTTGTATTCATGTGTATGATAATAAAAGCCTTTTGATAAACTTTATATTATTTAACCAATTTCCGTAAAGTTGAATATAGTAGATAATTTTTTCGAAAAATAAGGTCACAAAGAAGTTTCACTTCTTACGTGTGTACACTAGTACACGCACATATTGTTTTCTTGGTACGTGACGTAACAATTAATAAACGTAAGTACTACATTAGGTATTATAATAAATTATTTTTAATTACCACACGATACATATATATTAATTCTCCTCAATGGGTGCGTATTTCACACACATAAATCTTTTAATATGGAGGAATCTAGATAATTTGCTTTCTGTATCTGTGTTTTCTTTTACCCCTTAGAGTTCACACAGCTGACGATTGATTACTCGTATTAACAACCCCTCTAATAGCCATATTAGATAAAAAAATATAGTTATCGATCAAGACTTATCGACAAGACAAACTTAAAGCATAAAATCTACATCACATTACCAAAATAATTTTTCCGTTAAAATCGCGCTGGTCATTGGCACTCCACAAAACCCTTGGAAACCTATCAATATAGCCTCCCTCCACCTGTCCCACATGTTTACGTCAACATAAATGAGAGTGCACTTAGTGGTAGCCATCGAGAGGGTATACAATGGTCCCTGTATCGAAAAACCATGTTAGCCCGTAGGTATGCCTTTCAGTATCTAGGTTTTATTTGAGTTAAGTATACTTATTTTGTGCCCACTTTTATTTAAATTTATACACTTTTCATATATGGACATCATATAGGACAGGTAAGGAAGTAAAAGTATCACAAGTTGATATATTTACATGTTTCTTTTAAGCTGTAGTAGTGAACCAAAATACTTTCAACTGAGAATTAGAATCTTTTTGAATTAACGAATGAATTAATTAATTAAACCAAGCAGGTATTATGAAATTATTTTCATTACTTTTAACGTGTATAAACTTGTTCTTGATCCAAAAATTTCGAAAAACTTAGTTACTAGAATTTATCTTCCTGTGCAGTAGGTATCAAATGACTTCCAAATAAAATGTACAGTAAATGTTTGTGTATATTCTACAAAATGAAACGAAATGAAGCAAAACATTTATATTTCTATATATGATTTTCAAAATATACGTCATTTCATAACATACCAATTGGGTTCCACAATATATTGAAGATTCGAAAGGTTTCTTTATTATATCGAGATAAATTCAAATAAGGTAAACATCAACATTTATTTTAGGCTTTTCAAGCAACATTTATTTCCGCCCAACCGAGTGTGTGACCCGGTCGTAGGCTTGACGTGGGCGTGTCAACTTTTTACGGTCTGTTTATAAAATAATTATGTTCAGTGACGACGGTAACTCTCAGTTTTTTTCTCAAGTGATAATAGATAATATTATCACACTTGTATAAGTAAAATAGCTGCAGTTAATTTTTCAAATTAATATATATATATAAATAAATATTTGGCACTGATTTCTGGTATCTGACTTACTTAATGAACATTCTTTGACCCAGCCCTTCTTCTGTATTGGTTTTAATCCTTGGTTTTCTCCTTACTACTTAAACAAATCATTCTTAAAACTTATTCAATCCAACCTTATTCTTGGGTTAGTCTCTAGTAAATTTTTGTTGTAGTGTCCTTTCAGTCATGAACTTTGGTCCCTGAATGAGTCCCTGGCATTTGTTCCAAGTGCAAAAACTGACCCTATTGTCATACCTTCTACGTTAAATTGCTTTCTAAATTGTACTTCTTTCGCCAATATAATTAAAATATTTCGACTTTAAATGTCCCATTATTTCATATTACCAAAGTTTTAGTTATAATTAATAATACCCAGACGTTGCAATGCAAAGCAGTCATCAGACACTAATTGTTCCGAAGTTCATTACGAACTAAATATTCCCATTAATATTGTTAAATATCATTTAGACCTCATCAATTACATCGTTTGTATCAATTTCAGTCAATTGTCTTTTCTGTTTAATAATGGAACATTAAGCTTATAAGTCTGAGTTCCTCATTTAAATCAGTCCAAATATTGTTTCTGTAAATAGTGCGGTCTTTTTTGGAGTTATTGAATTGACTTTGCGTTCAATTGTTTCAACGTTTTTTTTATATAAATAAAATTGCAATGGCGTCTTCAAACTGCTGTTGTAGCTGATGTCATATTGTACTACCAAAAAAAGACGTTTTGTGCTGTCATATCTGCAAGTTAAAATACGGCCTTGCACATTGCAAATGTCTCCTGCAAGCGCTTTGTTGAGATGGTCGCAAGACAAAATGCATCATTTAGATGTCCTGAATGCTCTAGGAAACGGACTAATGTTAGCAATGCAAAAAGAAGAAAAAAGTATCCAGAAAGTGAACCTCCGTGCTCTGACAAAGTAACGCAGTGAATAAAGCCATCACCACCCTCTTTGCAACTATCAGAACTAGAACAATATGTCACTGAAGATAAATTGCGAGATATTTTTCATTTATTGGATCTTGCTATCAAGCCTCACGATCAAGCGATTGGTGACATCGGAACATAACAATCTCACTGAAAAGGTTGCTGGGCACAATCCCAAGGGACACAATCTGCTTCCTGAATCGACAATTTGAGGATGGAAGGTCTTCTTTTGAGGAGAAAGATATTGCAATAGTGAATTTCAAAAAGATAATGAGATGTTAAAGTCTTATGTGACTGACCTAACGAACCGGCTAACTTCCATTGGTTCGGTTCCGGTTCAAAAATGTGATCCCTGAGAATAGGTCAGAAAATTTATTGAAACTGTCCTTCGTATAGCCAAGACTGTGGACTGTCCTCTCCCTCAAGATGATGTTCAGCACGTAACAAGGGTTGCAAAAATAACTAATGACAGTAACAGGCCTCGGTCCGTGGTAGCTCAGTTACGTAGCCCGCGTTCACGTGACTTTGTTCTGGCTGCTGTGAGGAAATTTAATAAGAGGAATCCACAAGATAAACTGAACTCTCATTATGTTGGTATCGGAGGAACAAAGAAACCCATTTTTGTATCGGAGCATTTAACATCAGTGAACAATTACGCGGCCACACGCTTGAAAAAAGAGAAGCTATATAAAAATGTATGGGTTCACAATGGACGCGATTTTACAAGAAAGAACGAAAACTGCCAAACCTTGCTTATAAACGAAACCTTAAACGGTAATCGGTTTTAGAAAAAGCATTGTTGGGTGCCTATCTCGAACCTAATTCGCTGTTTTGATGATGACTTTGTTTTTTAATTTCAATTTTTTTTCTACTTTCTTGTATATAATTTGGTTGTATTTGTCATACATTTTAGATGGAAGATTTTGTAAAACATGCAGTAGATATAGTATTATACATAATCATATATGACGTAGAAAATTTTAATAAATAAATAAACTATAGTGATTTTTTTTGTAGAAATATAAAGTCAAACGTAGGTCTATTTTCTAAATAAACCAATTGGAAATAAAAGAAATATCAATATTAATAAAACGAAATAACTTGTTCTAACCTAAAAGTATTGATGAAAATCAATCGAAATGTCCGGCTATGTAAAAATTGTAATATAATTTATTTCAGTGTAAACTATAACAGTGGAACTGGCAGAAATGTCAGCGTTGATACTTTTGTAATAACTCCGATGTGGTCTTGATAGATAATTTCGTATACTCGTTTCACAAAGTTTCTTCGTTTAAGTTCTGCCCTTAAAGCTTTGTTGGAGGTAAAGCCTTGATAAAAACTTGTTGCCTGACCATTTTGCAAAAGTTATCTACTTATATATCCCTTTTGGGTTAGCCCCTAAACTTTTAATAAATAATGAACATAAACCAATGCTATTTTATTTCTAAATGTTATATGTGAGAAATATAATATGACAATTACGATGTGAATCGACATTATTGCTATTATTATTTACAAAGATTGTTTGAATCCAGTAAGCACGGAAATAAATTTCAAAACTCATATCAAATTATATATTCATTATTCGGTGTAATACCCGCAGCTGAGTTTCATTATCGGACGTCAAGGCAAAATACAAAATACCATACGTATCACCTCAACGTCCGTCGTTCCACAACTGAGCGTTTTCTAAGGCAGTTTTTGCCGCGCACCACCACTATGTGGAACCAGCTGCCCATTGAAGTATTTCCGAACCAATTCGACTTAGGGTCCTTCAAGAAAAGAACGAACCAATTCTTAAAAGGCCGGCAACGCACTTGCGAGCCTTCTGGCAATGTGAGTGTCCATGGGCGGCGGTATCGCTTCACATCAGGTGCGCCTCCTGCCCGTTTGCCTGCTATTACATAAAAAAACTGCGTAGAGATGTAGGGCCTCTCTGCATCTTCTACAGCATTTACCATGGAGAATGTCAAGAGGAGTTGTTCGAACTTGCAGCTTAGTTTACGAGTACAAAATACCATCCGTATCAACTTGACATCCATCGTTCTACACCTGAGCGATTCTTAAGGCAGTTTTTGTCAATATGTGGAACCAGCTGCCCACTGACGGATTTCCAAACCAATTAGACTTAGGGTCGTAGAAAAGAGCGTAACGATTCTTAAAAGGCCGGCAACGCACTTGCGAGCCTTCTGGCAATGTGAATGTCCATGGGCCCACCGCCCATCTCCCTTTCTCTTAACATTAAGTGACCTTCCTACATAAACATACATAAAAAAAAACTTTTTAGTGAGAATTTGGGAATAAATTAGACTATAGATTTTTACCCAAATGCTACTTGTTCTCGTATTAAACCATAAAACTCTTTCCTTTCTCAAAAATGATTTCAATTTTTTGGGAGCCCATAACTATAGCTTACGCTCTTCCGAAAACTATACCCTTGAAATCCCATCTCATAACTCCTCCTTTCTTGGCGATTCCTTTAAGGTCTCTGCAGTTAGGGTATGGAATTCACTTCCCGTCCCTATTCACTTAGTTCCTTCTTCCTTTAAATTTATTCTGTACAAACATTACCTGTCCACATCGTATACCTAACTTTCTTACTAACTGACGTGAAACTTATCTTAAATTATCGTAATTTATGTCTTTTTACTTTCTATTATAATGTATCATCTTTTTAGTTTAGTTTTGTCTTAATAAATGTGTATTACATGTATTTTTGCACTACTTGCCTATCTTATGTAATTTAATAGATTTTTTTTTCTTTACTCACAGTGGTTGCCTGGAAGACATCGCTCGAAAGCGATATGACTGCCAGTTGCCCTCCTTTTGATTTATTATATTATAGTGTAACGAAGTGTAAATAAATAAATAAGTCAATATAGTATTATACTGAAACGGAGTGATTATTATTTACCAAGATTGTTTGAATACTGCTAGCTGGAGATTCTTTAAATTGTCGATATTATCAGAATGTTCTGAAGGAATCTATTAGTGCTGCTTTATCGAAGGCAGTTCCACTGACCTGAATCTTCCTTATGGCTCTCGTATGTTTGACTTCTTCTTAACTAGACTCCAAAATCAGACTTCGGTGTGTGTATCTACTATTTTTTAATCTCAACATAGAAGAGACCTTAAGAAAACATCATAACGACTAAAGCATTATAAAATTATTTGATACAAATTCCTTTACTTGCCACTGTATTGCCATTATTGATTCAGGTCAACGTTTTAAGTGTTTTATAGCTATCAGCTGAATTTATCTCATAGGCCTGAAACGAGGTGTATAAACCCACCAAAGGCGTTAATCTTTTGCTTTTAGTTTTATGAAGAAGCTACAAAATTATGTCATGATGGCCTAAAAAGAGTACTAGATTAATGTGCATTTAGCCACAGCTGCGGTTTGAACTCACGACATGAGGAGTATTGACGTTTTTTATATTTTACAGACAATAGTACTTTTTGATTTGCTAAAAAAGTCCTTTCAGCCAGTCAAAAATGTTGAATTAGTTTGATTAATATACCAAAAGAATATACATTTTTTTTTAATAAAACGACTCAGAATGTTAAGATAAGGACGGGCTACAGTTTATATCGCAATCTCTTTTGTGTTAGAAAAATAGTCTTTCATATTTTAATGTCGGAGAATTTTTGAATAGAACACAGGTGTTTCTCACAAAACGCTCCCACGATGAGGTTTGCCCATCAAAGTGATTGTCTCCTTGATTTATTTGCAATCTGGTTGCCTAAACTAGACAGCGATTAAATTGCCTAGCCCAGAAGTATAAATTCAAAATTTTGTATGTACGAGACAGAGTGACACTACCTTAGAAGACTATGTCACTGTTGTAGTATACGAAAACACAGGTTTATTTTTTTCTCCATACTTGATCTTACGGACATCAATGCTACATAATAATCTTTAGTAGTGTAAACAGTTAATATAGGTCAAAAAATATTTTAATATAAGTTGAAGATTCCAAATAAGCTATTCTAGGCGACGCAAGTTAATGAAAAATACGAGTTCTTTCATGTTTTTATCACATAAAGTGGCGACCACTCTTTAAAATAACTTCCAGTTTACGCCAGACTTAAAATGAATATACAAAATACATTTAAACGCTACCAGGCGGGACTAAATATGGAAACTAAATGCGAGCTACTTATTTACTAACTAAATAACACAGTCAAGCCATTTCATATCTAAATTTACCAGTCTTTTCAACTTTAATTGAAGATTATTTGTAAGCCATGTTTTTAGGATTCGTTTTTCTATATTTGTGCTGTTTTACGTTTTTTATTCTTTAGGAAGATTTTACTGTTAATTTTCACATTTTGGCCATTAGCAATTCTCTTAAATGTAAACATTTTTTGTATGCACGTGTCTGTGATTGTGTTGAAGACAAAATATAAGACTCAAATTTACAGCAAGAGATTTCGTTAGTTTCCTGGTCCATTTTATTATGCAACAAAGTTAATTTTGATTTTAATATTATAAATTGGAAGTCAAATTAGTTAATTTAGATCATGAAGGTGTCTGTTGAATATAATATTCATGTTTTAATTATTTAGTTGTGAGCTTTTTAAATAAGAGTATATTAGCCATCTAAATATTATTCTTCTTATAAAAGTATAACACGTAAGCACGTGAAAGTATAACTTGGAGTAACATAAGTACTTGCCACTTGATTCAATGCTTAGACTTTAACTTTGGTTTTGAATCTCTGTAGCTGAGTTTCATCATCAGAATACAAAATACAAACCGTATCACCTCGACGTTCGTCGTTTCAAAACGGTGCGTATTTGTGTGATGGTGTGGTTATGGCTGGTGGTACCTGAAGTATTTCCGAAGCAACTTGACTGAGGGTCCTTCAGAAAAGTGCGTACCAGTTAAGCATTTGAGCGTACCAGTAACCATGGGTTCGCTCCGGTATTACTTAACATGAGATTAGTAAGAAAAAAATAAGAATAACAATATAATAATAAAATATGTTTATTCATTTTAAGTTCAATTTCATTACAATGTGTAAGATTTGGGAACCCTTTTAAGTAAAAAAAATACCTGTGTCAGGGTTTCCAGCTCTTTCATAACAAACTTAGTTATACATTCCTTAAAATATTTAATTTATATATAATTTAGTTACATCTTCTATTAACTTTTTTTTCTTTTTTAGTTATTGATTTTTAACTGTTATCAACACACTGGAGTGCATAAGTGAGTGTGTGAGTGCAAATGTGTGAGTGAGTGAGTGAGTGAGTCAGTGAGTGAATGAATAAAGTCTGTACTACATACTAAGCCTCAGAAGAAGCTCCAACTCTGCGTAGGGTATGTTCATGAGCCAGTCCTTTAGTCGTATTTTTAGATTGTAGACGGTAAGCAGGTAGATGTTAGATAACTTACGTTTATAAACCCACACAAATAAAATTAAGACAATATTTTTCTTTATACGAAAATTTATTTGAAAAATAAATAAAAGAGGTTGCGGGGGCTTTTTAACGTCTAAACATTAAAATTAATGTCTGGCGTTTTTCTCCACTGCTCTGAATTATGCTCCGCAATTATTTCAATTTTGGTCGCGGCGTTAGAGTGTATTTTTAAAATGTTTCGCCTCTTTTCCTAATGTCAAATCAGTCACTTTAATCTTGTAATATTTATTGCTCTTTGGGGTAAATGATAAATTTCAATTTATATTGATAAAACGAAATTTAGGGCGGGCTACTGGGTGGTTTCTACATTGTATATTACCAAAACAATTCACAAAGTCTTGGTCCAAAGTATATTCATTTATATTTTTCAGACCACCTGTGTCTTTGTGAAGGCATTAAAATGATATCTACTGATCGAACGGATTTTGGTGTAGTTTTTACTTATATATGGCGTGTCTCCTGAGACAGGTTACTATAGCGATTATGTTAATAAGGTCGAAAGAAATTTTACCAAAAAACAAAAAAGTTAGTAATTTTATAATTTCTTTGTGATGTACGCACTTATTATGTATAATGTAACGAGGATTTAACTTCTTTACATGAGAATCGCAATCAGGATCGTTTGGAGTAGGTAAATTCTCTTAAATAATGATTATGTCGCAAGTGGCTTTCTTATTTTATGATACATTACATACAATCACTCTCTGGTCCGTGAACCAGGGAGTGATTAATGTACTCAGTGTATAACTCGATTTTTTGATTAACATATATTGACCTATCGTAATGTCCCATTTAGCGGCGTCCCGTAGGCTTGTTTTCCTATTATATAAAAAAAGGTGTGAAAAATTTGAATCACAATAGCTAAGTTTTTTGTTTGTTCGCTTTGGCCGCGAATTTGAAACATAAACTTTGGTCGAAGTGCCTGGTATAACGCTGACGGACAGACAATTCAGATTCAAAGAAACTTTTGTTTTGTAAAGGAATTATTATATCTGTTTGAAAGTGTTAATACGGGGGTTTTCGTGTAGTGTATATTTCGTATTTTGTAAATTAAATTTGGATTCTGATCTGATAAAACTGTTAAAAACAAACTCATTTTAAAGATAGCATATTTGTTCAATCATGTTTGTACAATTTTCAAATGAAGTTTGTGCTTAGCAAGCATTTTATTAAAGGCATCGGATTACCTTAAGTACAAACAATTCGCAAACCTGACTGAAATTATGAACAAAGTTTGCTTTAAATGATTATTTTAGTTCTGGGGACTGATTTGACGTAATACTAATTATTTTTAAAGACTACGTTCTGCAACCGCAAAGTGTTTTGTTCCGGATATTGAATAATTGTGATTGGACGAACTTTATCAAGACGCGACTGTATCATCGAGATAGTAGAATCTTAAAATTTACTAGAACAAATATTTTTAAACATTTTATAGTAGTCATTTGTATAATATAATTAAAAGCGTACACACGCCATGGCGGCAGGTGCAAATAGCGCAAATTCTTACAAGCCACACATTGCATTGCACATTACCTGCATAGGTTTAAAATTAAGGCAAGCCCACCATGTGCCTGCAATGCCCTATATTTGCACCGTCCAGGCACCAGCTGGAGCAACAAACACAGATGACACAGAGGACATGATAACAAAGTATAGACCATGTCTGGAATGGTTCTGCGAAAAAAAGGTTAAATATCTGGAGAACGCAAATAAAAATGAAAGACGGATCTTGCAAGCAATTGCGCCCCGGCTCGCCCGTGAATATTGTAGATAAAAATATTACCGTTGTAGCCGGGGCTTATCTCGCGAGACGCGTAACACGTTATTCGTGTATATTATAATTATTTCAAATTGACATTTTATTCTAAACATGGTGGCGGTTATTAACTTTTCATCAAATTAATTAAAGGAAATACTATTAGCATTATAGCTTTGTACTAAATAACATATTAAGAACATGCGATAAGGTTGCTATGTTCATTAATATTGTTCATTTAATTGAATATTATATTTTAATTGTATAGCCAAAATTGCTTCAAGCGTAGATTTTTCTATGAAATGATATTTAAATCTTCAATGCAGTTATTGTGAAACGGAATGAAAGAATTTAAAATCTGTGAACGAGAAAGGAAGAGCTGAAGGCCATTTTTAAATTACCTTTAGTTCTACGTAATTGATAATAATCGAGATGATTAAAATTAATTTTTATTCAATTTCATTTAGTAAGTAACTACAATCGTCCTTAGAAGGTACATTTCCTTAAGTGCACGAGTTCAGGTCGGTGGCGGTTACTATATATATATGTTCAAACAAATATTAATTGTTTAAAACATGAGCTTATAACAAGCATATTTTTTTTGTTAGGGTTAGTAGAGTTGCGACGCTAACCAAAAACTAACTTGGCTTATTGAAGGGTTGTTAAAAATAAGTGACACTTCAATATAAGTGTAGACGACCTTTTTGGACATTATCGGAAACGAGAATGTTAATCGATAATTTATGAGTGTGCAAAAAACTAAAGTGCTAAATTTTGGCTTCAAGTGTGCTAACTTTTGGTTTGGGCTTCTAATTAGTAAATAAAATAAATATATGTAACCTAACTAATGATAGGTTACATAACTCACGTATTCGTTTTTTTGTAAAGAGTACAAATTGAAGTTAAACAAAAGATACATGTCAAATTCAACTTGGGACATCCATGATACATACACCAGTTCAATACAGTCGATGACATCTGGCCATTAAAGCATGTAATGTAAACAATGATTTATGTGGCTTTTCACTCTAGTTATTTCAGAGTGAATGCGCCCAATCCCGGATTACCTTTGTAATTTCCAGAAATAATATTCGGGAATCGAAAAATATTGGTACATTTTCGTATTTGCATCAAAGAATATTGTACACTTTCTGTGACAATCATACAAAAGACTTATCATCAAAACAGTTGTTATGTGAACCATTCCGTGGTAAAAGTTCATACAGAAACTAGAAGTTTAATTGTCAAACGAGAAATAAATAATAATTATACACTTTAAATAAACGATGCGTTTGAAATTACACCAGTCTCGTTTTGCATAATTGACACAGAGTATGAACTGGAGTATGGGGCATGTCAAAACATACAAAAAATAAACATATACGTTTTCATATATTTACACTAATCCTCTTCACCAATTTTCATTTAGATCGATATGGTTGTCATTCTCCAAAATTTATTCAGAAAATAACCACTGTAGTTCTTCAGTCGCACTCTTCATTTCTGAAGGTCGTGTTATTGGCGCCGTACTGCTTCCTCCACTCTCCCCTGTCTTCGGCCAGCCTCTACGTCTGGGTGATGGTAACACCTGGAAGGGATTCTACTCGATCGGTCCAGCGAGTATAGGTCCGCCCTCGTGGTCTGGTGCCCTCCACTCTGCCAGTCACGTTGAGTTTTTCTAGACTTTCTGTATCCCCTCGTATTACTTGTCCAAAAAAACTCAGGATGCATTGGTAACAGTGAGACGATTTTACCTGTAACCTTCGTGCTATTCTTAGCTGTCCAGGAAATCTTTAGCATCCACCTCCAACGCCACATTTCCAGAGTAACTATTCAAATTTCCGTATTGTCCAGGATTCAGCGCTATAAAGGAAAAACGGAAATACCACCGTCTCAAGCAATTGCTCCGTGCTTAAAGAAATAAATAATAACGTAATATGTAGTAAATATTACCTCACATATTTTTACGTTTGAGTGATTAATGTTTTTGTTAAACAGCTCCTAATGGAAGGTTATGACAAGTACTAAAGCTGAATAGCGTACAAAAGTTTTATCTCGTGGTTCTTGAAAAAGGTCGGATAGCGGTAAGCTGAATACATCTCGTGAAGTAAAACAAATGTGCCTTTGAATAAAGGAATTGGACTATACATAAGTTTATATTATTTTAGCCTGATTGTGCAAAGCTGTATAAGGCGTATGCATGTTTATTTCTTTGTGGCTTCAGAAAACGCGTTGATTTTTGTCGTATAATTCATAATATTCGCAGAAAACTTTGATGTAACTCTCAACGTTTCGTGGTGAGCCTACGAATATGAACGATACTAATATACCTTTAACAATCAATGTTATGTCTTATGACTTGTTTCACAATGCATATTGTATATAATAATATCACTACCGTCTGCTTATGACTGCCATATGTACCTTTAAATGGCAACATACAACTAATACTATAAGAATTATTATTATTATAGAGCAGTGTTGGCTTCAACGTGCAACTCTCATCCTTGAGGTTCGATCCAAGATGCGCATTTAACACTCGCTCGAAAGGTGAAGGAAAACATCGTGGGGAAACCTGCTTAACTTAGACCTAACGTTAAAAGTCAACGGCGTATGTCAGGCATAGGAGGATGGATGAGGATCACTTACTAGCCTATTAGATTGACAAATAATCATGAAACAGATCAATAAATCTAAGGCCCAACCCTAAAAATCTGGTACACTGATTTAGTGAATGCTAAGGATTCCCTGAACAGCGTAAGAAACAAACGTGTCTTTCGACATTTTCTTACCAACGCGTCTAGAGTTTTTTTGAACATGTAACACACAGAGATCCAGAACTCAGTGTCTAGCAGATGCCCTACTCGCCGGACCTATCAAATAAAGGCCATTACGGGTCCATCGCCCAGGCGCAGAAGCTTGCTGAAGATAGGGGAAGATGGAGTAGGTTGTGCGGCGCCACTAACACGAGGTTCAGAAGGTGCGCCTGAAGAAGAAAAAGTCCAAATAACCAATTCGTAGCAATTATAATAATTCTGTTTGTTAATTTGGCCTTTAAGTAAGATAAATAAATGTATTTCACCTCCTTATTTCATCGTTTTAATTTAATATTAAACGCTTGCCTAATTCTAGCTGATTTTATTGCAAGCTTTTCATAACGAGGCCGCAGCGCACTGACCTGTCGACGCATTTCACGCCAAGACAACTCTCAATGAGGTTCGGTTGACGTACATCAAAGACACCATTGTTAGCATGTATTTCAGTACCTAATATAACCAGAAAAATGCAAGGCAAACAAAATTAGTTTTGTATAGCAGCAGCTTTACATAATATGTATATTTATTTTGCCTTTTGGAAGTGAAACGTAGAAGTAAACAATCAGTTCGAAAAAATATCAACCATTCATTGACTATGCATATTTAATGCTTATCTGAACTTATAAATTTTACCATAAATACGTATTTATCACGTTATAACATCCGTATTTAACACTAATTAGAAAATTAATTTTGAAATTACTTCATAGCATAATGTATATATTTAGGACAACATTTCTGCAAGAGTCAAGAAGTTTCGTATTTCATTAGAGGTGACCAGAGTTTCATTAAACTTATGACGTTGCATCAATGGTAGGAATGTCTCTCTCTTTGATGAAGTTTCTACTTAGAATTATAAGATGAACTTTGATTAAAAATGATTTTATAACGAGATAGGGCGGAGGATCCGCTAATAATATCCGCAATTGATAATTACCGTGTCATCAACAGCAACAGAAAAATGTAGAAACTATAAAATAACATTCATTCTTTTATTATTTAATGTACTTAAATTTAGTAAAAATTTAGTCATATTTTACATTATTATTGAATTGAGATGTCAATACTGCAAGTTGTTTTTTACACTCTCTTTTGTTAAGTTAGAAATGAATAAAATGTAAGGATAGGTAGATAGAAGATATAAGATAGATAGATAGAAGATAAGGTTTCAGGGGACAATCACACGAGACATTGTTCGTGAAAACTCTTGACTCTGAATTTCACCTTGTTCTTTACTCGTTCAATGAGACAATAATGACTCATATCTATCTGTACGACAGACATTAATGCGACTTAAAAATTAAATTGAAATTACGTCGTTATATTCCCGAATGGGTAAATTTTTAACAATATTTTCAAATATAATTTTTCACTAACACCTCGGCATGTCAAGGCCGCTTGAAACAAGGAGACCGTAAAAATCACTTTACAACCTATTGCTGACAGAGGAATTCCGCTAACGAGTCGCGGCCTTAAACGAGGGCGCAAATGACACTTCTACTCAAAGAAGTACTTAGGATTTTATGCGCCTTGGTTTTCTTCGAAACGGGAACCTTTATTGACGGGTGACGTTGAGTAAAAAAAAATTAAAAATAATAAGTGTACACATAAAAGTTTGGTAGTGTACGACGAATGAAATCGTGCACAGTAACACAGGTTTGACTTAATGTTATTCTTTTGACCGCAATTGACAATTGCTTGTACAATATAGGATACTATTGTGTGTTAAAACTTCCAGGTGATATGAACAATGTATAACGTTATACAGATATATGGGTATTGAATTGCTGTTTTCTAAACTTTTAGACTATAAAATCCCACAAAATGAAAGAGTATATTAATTCTGAAGAGGACACTAAACTGAAATATCCGTGATATTAATAAATTTTTCCTCGTGCGAGTTTCTTAACGGTTAATATCAAAAGTTGTTGTCGTCGCGAGAGTGTTCATAAAGTTAATTTTATCTACTTTACATATACCAAAAGACTCAGTAATTGCTGGATAAATATTTTACAACGCTTTTAACGATGTTCGCTAAAATGTTTGATATATTTGTATCGAATTGGATAGGAAATATTTTTTTATTAATATTTAATTTAAAAAAATAGAAATAAGTAATAAACAATATAAGTAAGTTAGTCTTATCGAATGACGTTCAGTTTCGCGGTTTGGAAGGGAAGGCTAAATTAGCCTCCAAAAAGCTTGGTGTGCTCAGCGAGGCAATTCTATAAAGCGTGAATTCGGCCCCACATAGAATACTATTCTCAGAGGTGAGGCGGGAGCTCCCCAGTACCAGCTCAGCGAGGCAATTCTATAAAGCGTGAATTCGGCCCCACATAGAATACTATTCTCAGAGGTGAGGCAGGAGCTCCCCAGTACCAGCTCAGCGAGGCAATTCTATAAAGCGTGAATTCGGCCCCACATAGAATACTATTCTCAGAGGTGAGGCGGGAGCTCCCCAGTACCAGCTCCTTTCACTCGACCGAATTCAACGAAGAGCGATTCGAGTCGTCGACGACCAGTCACTTTCCATGGAGTGTCTCTGCGTCTTCTACCGCATATATCATGGAGAGTGTTCAGAGGAGTTGTTCGGTCCTCCAGCTGAGTTTCATTATGGCTACAACTGATCATTTTCTAAGGCAGTTTATGCCGCGCACCACAACTAACTGGAACCAGCAGCCCACTGAAGTATTTCCGAACCAATTTGACTTAGGGTCGTTCAAGGAAGGAGCTTACTAATTCTTGAAAGGCCGGCAACGCACTTGCGAGCCTTTTGGCAATGTGAATGTACATGGGCGGCGGTATCACTTTAACATCAGGTGAGCCTCCTGCCCGTTTGCCTCCTATTATATAAAAACATTCACTCTGTTTGACGAATGATGAATTGTCGAGTTAAACGATATACGTAATCGAACATTTACTTAAAATGTGAATTGACAAACCGATGACCTAGACGTTTCATGTCGCGTGTCCATAACGGAAGGCGATGTCATTTCGTCTTTTGTTTTAAAATCTCACCAGTGGTTCAAATAGAAATGCAATTGAACAATCACAATTAATAAAAATCACGTATATAATAAAAGTATTTTGTAAAGGTTTTGATTTGAGGTTTTAGTTTAAAAAATTTCTTTAGAATTATTTAAATTTTAAATTAGAAATCAAAGTCGTTAATAGCAATTTCTATACAAAATGCTGTTTTAGAAGTTTGTTGTTGAAGTATCACTTCTTCTTTACACAGAACGAATTGTATTTTAAATGGGAAATCCTTTTCCTCAAATAAATTAAACGACCTTTATCTTGACCAAGATATTAAATTACGATGTATTTTGAGCAAATGCTTCGATAGAAACACTTGTCATCTTCACTTACCCTGATGAGGGTACCGGAAAATCCCACTTTTCCAATTCCAACAGCAATATTTCATAAATTTCTTAATAATGTTTACCACAGTGTCTCGTAAAATAAGGATTATATTTTCAAAAAAAGAATAACCATAAATATAATCGAAAATACCAAAGGACGTTATTAATTAATACAAAATTATCTATTTTTGTCGTACACCCGTACTACAGTCATTGCCTCTAGCTAAAACAAATGTAAGGAGTGGAAACACAAAGCCTTTCACGTTATTTTTTTCATTTATCTTATTAATTCACTGAAACTAAGAAATGTGTTTGCTTCATTGCCATGAACACACCTAATGGAATCTATCGAATTTGTAAATATTAAAGATTCTTATAGATACCTCACACCTACTAGTAAGTAAACACTAAACGCGCGCATAACTTAACGTTCATAACTGAGGGCTTAATAGGTCTTCTCGGGTCTATTTTCTTTATGCCTGACGATTTAAGGCGGTATTTGGTTTCAGATACCTTACGACGTTGTTCTTCACCATATCACCAAGTATTAATTGTACAAATCGATTGATAAATGCTACATTGGTCTGTTTTAAACGCAATTTTAAAGTACGCACCTGAAACTGTCCTAACTAAACTTCGAGATAGAGATAGCGACAAACCTAAATAACATACGAAATATTTCCGACTGTAAAAGAACATAATTTACTGACTATAACTCGAGTCAGCAGTTTAAATTCAAATTCGTACTCGCCTTGTAATTATTGGAAAAGTTATTCTCGAGTTTGAGTGTTAAAAGAGAAAATTCCCTGTGATCAGTAAAATAATCTTACATGTGAAATAATTATATACATGAAACTGACATACAAAACGGACCTGGAGCCGACATTTTGGAAATATTTATTTAGTGAGTAGGCCACGAAAAGCCAACCCTTCCAAGATTACACTCGCATACAATATTCTATATAAACAATGAAAAGTTTTCTTTTTATTCGCACATGTGCAACCTATTTGCTAAATATTCATAACAATGAATAAATTAATTTGATATTTTCACCAACAAAGGCCTGTGTTATGCAAATATCCAGTATTGTGCAATCATTTGCAATGCATGCCAAACATTTGTTCATTTCAATCATATTACAATATACATTTTATAGTACAAATATGAGTCGATTAAGTTGCTTAGTATCAACATCGGTTAGTTTGAATAATAGTTAGTATTCAACCAGAGATAATATAATGCGATTTAATAAAATATGTTCAAGGGCTTTAAAAGACTGTATAAAAAATATAGTTTTGATATGAATCGGTCACGCCATAAATATTTTAGAAGTGCACAAGCTTGTTAGCAGCTATCTCTTCCGTAGATGCAAGGTTTGTCTGGAAACACACGGCGACAGCAGACACGGGCACAGAGGCCATCATAAGATTTGCTTATAAATAAGAATTCAATGGCGCTTTTTAGGTCTAGGCCTCAGATTTCGGTATCTGTTTCATGATCGTTAGATTTGTAAATCTAATAGGCAAGTAATCAGCCTTCTGTGCCTGACGCACGCCATCGACTTTTTGGGTCTAAGGCAAGCCGGTTTCCTCACGATGTTTTCCTTCACCGTTCGAGCTAATGTAAATGCGCACATAGAAATAATTATCCACTGAACCTACGACCTCAGGGATGAGAGACTCTCGCTGAAGCCACTAGGCCGACACTGCTTTAAGAATTGCTTATATCAGCGTTAATTCTTTAGCAAAATTACCAATAATGACATTTTAATTATTTTATTCAATCGGTAATAATAATCTTAACTTTCTAATACAATAAACAGTATTAAATATACCACAAAAAATTATCGCAAATAATTAAATTAGCTCACCTCGTTTCAGCGGTACTTAAAACGCAATGCTATTGTCGCTTAGAAAGGGCCTTAGATACCTATTTAGTATCTATGAAGTATTAATCGTATAAAATTAACGAAAATATCCAACTCTAATATTATATTTGTTATTTAATATCCCTATATTTTTTATCGTATGTTTCTATTATTTATGGTATCTCATTAAAATATGTAACACAACAATATATAATATATTAAAGTAAAATACTTTATTTGCACAATAACACACACTGTGAACAAAATTTGATTTTAAACATATAAATTTATTTAATTAGAGTGTTGAAGTATTTTAAATTTTTATTTGGGTAATGTTAACATTCTTTTATTGATGTTTATAAGTCTCTAAACCTCCCTACGCCTTTTAAACGTTTTAACAGCATAGTTACTAGACTATCTTAATATATATAAATCTCCTGTCACGATGTTTGTCCGCGATGGACTCCTAAACTACTTAACAGATTTTAAATTAAATTGGCACACCGTGAGCAGTCTGGTCCAACTTAAGAGATAGGATAGCTTAGATCTTTAATTATAGGCGCAATTTTATTTTATTGCAAATTATTTGTCTATAATTAATTGACAGTCACAATTATCTGTTAACTCTAAAAGATTCTAACAGATGTCGATACTTTTCGACTGGATTGAGTAAGTAATCAATAGATGGCACTGCTATGGTAAACCGACAAGCGTTATAAGCTACAATTCAATATCATGATTACCACGTGTTATTGAGGCTAAAGTATAAATTAATTTTATTTTGTAGTAAACGAAATACCGTGAAATTCAATTATTTCTACTTTTTTAATTTTTGGTGTTAGCTATCCACGTGTTACTTAGACAGAAGTGTAAATCAAATTCAAATTATAGTGACGATAATACAGTGAAATTATTCTTTCGTGTCACGGTATTAAAGCTAACTAAAACCACATTAGAGAGAAACGAAGTTCGCGGGGGCAGCTAGTAACTTTATAAAATACTTGGCTATGTATCTTATCATTTGTGGGAAATGTGATAACTGCATGTCACTAAAAGTATGTACAATTGTATTGGAAATCCTTACAGCATACATAATAAAATAAATAAAGATTAGGCTTACGCAATATTTAAAACGGGTTAAAACTTGTGAAACAAAAGACAGTAAGTAACTAAGTTATAACATTTTTTATCAAAACAAAGCGTCCTTTGTTTTGCCTCACAATGAATAGAAAAACTCAAAAATCACATTGTTCATAAAAGTTTAAAACATTTCGTCTTATTTACAATAAAGGGTTTATTGTTTATTTATTTATAAAAGCTTGCCAATGTTCGGCACAATGATTCATTGGTACAACAAAAATAAAATACAATATTTAATGTGACAAGCACATATAGACCAACATAACAAACACCAAGAGATAAAAAGAAATATTATGAAAAACCAAAGGAAAATTGATTTCAAAATGTGATGAATCAACTATGGATATTCAAACCTAGCTCGTTTGTTGGAATACTCAATCTGGGTAGATACTCAGATTGAATTTAAGGCAGTTTTTGCCGCGCACCACCACTATGTGGAACCAGCTGCCCACTGAAGTATTTCCGAACCAATTCGACTTAGGGTCCTTCAAGAAAAGAGCGTACCAATTCTTGAAAGGCCGGCAACGCACTTGCGAGCCTTCTGGCAATGTGAGTGTCCATGGGCGGCGGTATCGCTTCACATCAGGTGAGCCACTTGCCCGTTTGCCTGCTATTACATTAAAAAAAGCCGGTTTCCTTACGATGTTTTCATTTACCCCTCGATCGAATGTTAAATGCATCCATTAATGTACTGCCGGGGATCGAACCTATAACGATGAAAGTCACAAGCTCAGGGCAACTAAGCCAACACTACTCGCCGTTACTTATCTATATGACCGGAAAACCAAGAATGTATGAACATTGTTATAATCTGTAACAAACACATTTTATTTTAATCCTTATATGGATTTCCAGATGGAAAGGAGGTAACAATGGAATCATTTGATCTAGAGGATACATGAAATTTAAATTTAGTTAAAAGGTTAGGTTAGTAACGTGATTCTTAATTATCTTAAATACAAACGATGAGCAATCCAATGACAACATCTTAAAGTGCGCTAGCCTGGTTTAGTAATTTGGCAACTATTTGCTCGAGATGCCACTGGAGAAATGTAGATGCCACAGTAATATTTTCTGTAAGCACTCGAGTCACAACATATTATGTATGTTTAAAAGATATATAAATGTGCCATACTTTCCATACAATATAGAAGTCGTACCGTAAAGTAAGCTGTGTTATAAAATAAAATTTGTGGTGAAGGATTATCGAAGGAAAATACTCCTTGCAGATTAAGAATCAACCGTTCTCGTATTTTGAAATCTCGATATCTTAGATATTGAAGTCGTGTAAATACGGTATTTAATATAATTTTAAAATCGTATTGAAGGAGGATTATTTGAAGCTCTTATTTATTAACGTATGTTTTTATCGAATCAAGCAATTCCTTCCTCGATTTCGGATAGAACAGCTTTCCTGTCTTTAGAATAATTCAGTTAGTAGTAAAAAAGAAGCATACAAAAACAATGAAATATGCACATGTATTATATGTATTTATGGGAAATTAAGGGCGGTTTTTAAAGATAACGATTTCATCCTTAAATTTTAGAACATAGTTTCAATGTAATATAGTGTAATTATTTTAAATATTGACAAATTTAAACAAATGCTGAAATAAATTTGTAAAATCTTCTTAAAAATTGCTAATGTACATAGAATTTATAATTTAACTATTTACATAAACCCTTTTAACTCAATCTTTAAGTGAATACCTAATAAGGTATATTATTATTAGATTGAACCTTAAATGGATTAAGGAAAACCTTTTATGTTCATTAAAAACACCAAGGTTCAGCAAATACTTTTAACATTTTAACTGAATGACACGATGTTGAGTTGAGTAATTCATTAAATAGTTTTATGTTTGATTTTTCTAGTAGTATTTTAAATGTTATATAAATATTGAGAAAAAAACATACACGCACAAACATAACTTATAAGCAAGCTTACTTATATTAGGGAAAAACTAACAATATTTGTTTTAATATCACGAAAACTGTTTGAAATCGTAAGATATACTAGAAAAAATTTACTTATTGCATATCATCCATACGAATTATAGTAGGTTGACAACTAACGTAACTCCAGGAATTGGTCCTCCTAGAGTTGGTAACACTGGTGCAACTTCCTTGCTGGTGCCTTCAATGTCTGTAGAGTTCTTTCGAGTTACAAGACGATAGAATGCTGGTTTAGTAAAAAATTTAAGTTGAAAAAATCATACGTAATAATTTGGGTACAAATCATTATTATCTATAAATAAAATAAATCAATGGCATCGCTACCTTTTCATATCAGGGCCTTAGATTCCTGAATCTGTGTCATTATCATTTGTCTAAGGCACGCCGGTTTCTTCACAATGTTTTCGATTAACATTCAAGCGAATGTTAAATACAGACATAAAACGAAATTCAATTGGTGCACAGCCGAGGATTGAACCTACAACTTCAGGGACACTGTTATCTATACTAATAATATTATTATCAACACTGTATTATTTTCAAAATATCTTTAATGGCCAGTGGAAAACTGCTCCATAAAACATACAACACTTTCATTATAAATATCGATAGAGACCTTCAAACATGTGTATCTGACCTTACATACAAACTGCATTAGCCACCGATAACTCAGTTACATATACCTTGACCCACCTCCTGCATCTGTAATTTGTTTATACTCGAGAGAGCTCTGTCCTTGAAAATATATCTCGGGCATGGGCGGGTCAATTAATATAACATTTTAAATATATTTAACGATATTATTAACAATAATACAGTGGTGTTACAACACTATATGCAACCGCAGATAGATTATTTTTACTTTCGCCACTGTAGGGAAAGTATTAAAAAAAATATGTTTATTATGGAATATAAGATATAGGTATCACTTATTCCACGTCATTAAATTGAATAGGTAGACATGCTCATCGGCAAAGAAGACAGGCTGTAGGCCGAGAGAAAAATCCGGAGTAAAAAAATCCCTGTACTCTTTTAAAATAGCAAATCATCAAACAATACTTATTGTAAAACAAATATCGCAAATTTAATAGAAGTGGCCTGTCTATTCCTAGTCTCTAGCCCTTTTAACAACTGGATAATGGATAACTTTATAGTAAGCCTTTTTTACATAGCTTCTTTTAAATACATTTTTTAAATTTATTAAAAGGCAGAGATAAAAAGATAATATTAAAAAAGAGGACATTTCCGAAAAAAATTGCACATTGGAAAATAAGTTAATTGCTGCGAGCCGTGATTCGAACTGACGACTTCAAAGTTGATAAATGCACGAATAACTTGCAACACTATCACTGCTCTAATAATTGTCAATTATATATATTGTATCTGCATAAGGTCCACTTTTCACTTCTATAGGTCGCCTGTTTGTACGCCTGCGGTGCACTAATTTTTTCTTTAATGTGAAACACTTCTTCGTACGGTGATTGAAATAATTGTGATACATAAGTAATTATTTATTGTGTTGTTAATTAATTTTTGTATACTAATTTATAGCTAATACTTAAATGACATTAATAAACACTGTTCCGTTCATTATGTTCCAAATTGCATAATTTTGCATATATATTAACGCGGTGCTTTGACATAACAAGACAATTACCACATTTCTATTAAAATAATTTAATATTTTGATGGTATTCAAATTTCTTCAAAATTATTAAGGTTAAATTAAAATTAGATAATTTTCACGTGATGAGTCCAGGGATGTGTATTTTTATTCGGAAATGTTGTTTATTCAGGCGTTTGATATATAAACGCTCCTACTATTGATACATTTATATTTAAGCACAATCTTTTTTTTATTATGTACCACATCACATATTATGCAAGACATCAAAAGATCCTGTCAGTTACACAAATAGATATTATTAAATGTATGCAAAAAAACTTCAGCCTCAGGAGTAAAGCGAAAATAGTTTTGAATTTCACAAATGGTATTTGCTGAAATATTCACAGTGTATATTAAATTCCGAGATGTGTATGGTTTCGATGCTGTTTTAATTAAACTTGGAACAAAATGAAAAGGCTTCGCTATATTGTGGTCTTCCTGGAATCTGGTCATAGATGTTTAATTGAGATTTTAAGTTAATGTTTCACTTTTACGCGAGTCATATACACATTAGGGGGGAAATATTTATTTAATATTTTAACTGTTACTTATAATTAACGTGATAAAGAGGACAATTACAAAATAAATGAATACGGAAGCTAACACCAGCATCTGAAATTTTATCGGTTCGTAGCAAGTTTGCAGTCTGGAGATACATTCCTTGGGAATGCATCTACAAGGGTCAGATTCCATGGCTCGCTTATTCGTATATGTTCGAATCGTCAAGCATTGGAGTTGTATACGTAGTAGATAGCCATCATATTCTACATAACCGACCTCGTGTCGTAAAAATAAATATTTTTTTAACGATATACATGGACTCATGATTTCTTCATAACATTAATAATTCACAGAGTCAATTTATGTAAATCTCCAAAAACTTTATCAAATTCAATCATTTTAGATATTGATTAAAGACAAAAAAGTTTCGAAACTCTTTACTAACAAACTTGTTAAAATAAAATGAATAAATTTGGTGTTTATTAAATTTTCTCAAGTTGTCACAATATAACTGATAAATATTCAAAGGACGTAGGCATTTGAGCCTAGGGTCGGGGAGAATAATCAGAGATAGAATTATTTTAGCCAACACAACATTTGTAAAAATATTTAGCTTATCAAGACTTATTTAATTAGATATGAATAAATTATTAATCATTATTTGATTTCTTATGATTTTATTATTTATTCTATCGGGCTTCCTGATATTTACCATACTTTTCAGTCTTATGATACGAAGGGAAACTATTCAGTAGTTGAAACAAAAGGGTCTTTTAAATTGGTACCCTTACTTCTTGGGTAAAAGAAAACGCGATAGACAGCTTCGAATGTGGAAGCACGAAATAAACCGATATTATCAATAATTGGGAAAATATGGACAAGAAAAGTTCAGAACAGATCAGAGTGGAAAGAAATGGAGCAGGCCTTTGCATAAGTTGGGCAAAGATATAAGTTGTCGGACTAGAGTCACTAGTTTAAGATTAAATTTATGTTACAATCTGTCTGAATAAATGCTTATATTATTATTTTATTTGTGGCTCCACAAATGAAATATTAATAATAAAAACATCAGTTAGTATCTTACACGCACGATCATTAAATAATCAGCTGCTTGGAAAAACTTTCTTGTAGTTTGTAACACACACCACAATACAAGAAAGTTATAAACTAATATTTTAGATTAACCGTCTGTGCTAACTGCGCGTGGCTGGAAATTTATTTTTTAAAGTATAGAAAAAAATATATAGCCAACATTTTAGTAAATAACAAATGCATACCATTAATACACTCACTACAAAACATAGAAATAGACATACTTGGAATAGCGGAAGTCCTGAGTTCTGACTGACTGAACATGATAATTCTATCCTGTTATAATGGAGAAACGCGTGGCTTGTAGGCGGTAGGTTTTCTCATCGAGAAAAAACATAAAAGAAGCATTATAAACTTAAAGAAAAAACCGTTAATGGACCTGGCTATCACTAGATGGAAAAACAAAAAATGAGGTGGATTTTACTTCAACAAACAAACCCAAAAAAATAAGTTCTACTAGAGAAGGCCTTTACCCTACATGGGGCTCCAGTGCGTGTTTAGTGCGTTTTTGAGAAGTATCGTGAGGCAAGGTATTAGCATCAGTCTAACCTCTCTCTGTTTCCAAACTAATAAAATTTCTCCAAATCCTTACGGCAGATAATATTGTGTGCCTTTCTCCCTGGTAAGAAGATATTGTGACGAGGTATTCGAGGTATTCAGGACTTATTATTCTAGTATAAGATTGTGTATCGACGTCCGCCGAACCGTTATTTGTGGTACAAAATATATAAACCGAAGACAATATATATTTTGTTTGTATGTACTTAAAACATTGTTCGGCTATATTTTATTATTAGCATTGTTCCAATTACGGTCCCTTATAAATTTATTGCATGCTCCTTGACGCTAATTGATATAATGCGGATGCCTCACAATTAAAGCCAATGTATTTACTATAAGCTATTAATATAGATAGTTAAGATATTATACAGCTATAGTATTAGAATAAAAATGTTTGAATACGATTACTTAAATCAAGTTTTATAAAATACAATACTCGGTAAATAGTGTTATGATTAGTGACGTATTATAACACTATAATATTTTTTTTAAACTGTTATCTGGGTGGTACTGAAGACCATATAAAGAGATACATATGGTGGTTCTAATTATGACATAAGTACTTTGAATTACCAATAAAGACGGCATAACCGCCATGGCTTAGTTGGCGGGTTTGACTTAAGTGAAACAATAGTAGTGAAATACAAGAAGGTTAATCCTATCTACCTAATAATAAAATTAATTATTTTAGGTGCGATATGGGTCAGTCATTTATATCAAGGGTTAATCATCATAATATTTCAGTAAAAAATGTAAAAATCTTTGTCAAATAATTTAAAATATGCTTAAGAGTCATTGCTGGACGCAAAACATTTAGAAAGTCCATGGCAGTCCAACCAAAAATGTATGTAAATGAAATTATCTTCATGATACCTTTGTGCCCTACCCCAACATCAAAGGGAGAGGCTGTACAGTACATGTCGTTAGATTCGTGGGTAAGAACAACTCAAACGGAAACAAATTATTATTATATGAACTTGCAGGGTGAAACGAAGATGATATAATTTGTTTATTACCCTCTGTATCCTATTGTGGGGGTGGGAAATAAAATCTTAAGTACGTCTGCAAGTTTAAGCTAACAACCAACTAGAAAAGCGTTTTTTAACACAAAAAATGTGTGCGTGTACACATGTAAGAAGTGAAACTTCATTATGACCTTATTTCTCAGAAAATGATGTATTAAATGCAACTTTACGGTAATTGATTAAATAAAATAAAATTAGATAAAGTTTAACAAAAGGCTTTTATTATCATAGATTTAGATTAGACATTAATACAATTATTTATTTTTACCTTATTACACAGTTTTATTAATTGTAATAGAATTATTACTATCATTGTTATGGTTATTATATATATTTGTTATTAATGGCTTCGAATATCTTCGAATCAACCGTGAACAAGAAAAAGATGGTGCGTAATGGAAAAATGTGACGGTAATTTTTTTCCAACGCCGATAAAGAAGTTTTGCTTCAGTAAATGTCAATTACCTAATTTGACTAACAACAAATGATAAACATTAATCACAACTTATTTGCATTACAAAATATATTTTCAATTAACGAATCATTTAAAACAAAGCCTTTATACAGCGTTAAGAACATAAATCGCGGCACTTAATAGCAAGCAATACTTATTAAACAACCTTTTGCGGTGGAAGCCCTCCGACAGTTACAAAAGTCTTCTAATTAAACTTCTGTATGAAAAAGTCAATCAACCCTTCGACTTAGCGAAAGTACGGCCTATTCACTGCAGACCCATGTCAAAAGCATCGCAATCTCTTGTCGAGATATTCAATATACGAGTTCATTGATCTTACTTTTTGTGTAACTCTGAGAATGTATTCTGCCACAATGGACCAATGCTTTGAGAAGTTTGGAAGGGCTAACTGAGGGACGGAAAAACAGGAATTTGTTTCTTCTGCCTATTGTTAGTGATAAAAGTATAGCTAAATGAATTTAGCGCACAGTCACTGGGGGGAGGGGATTTTATACCTATATATTTGCAAATTCAGCTGCCAAAGTCCAGCAAACAGTTTTCGCTTACTTATGGTGTGAAAATGAACTTTCTTGAAAAAAAACCAAACTGTCATTTATTAATGTAGGTTACTCAATATAGACGTAAAATTTTTGCTTCTAAATTTACTCCCATTTTTAAAACCAAGGGCGTAGAACGGAGAAGAATTGGCAATAGACTTTCCGTTACTCTTAGAATTGTTTTAGCAAAGTGTTAGAAAGAACAATTAAATAATGCTCCTCATCACATGTTAAAGCAGTTCACTATTGTAATTAAAAATAAGTACATAAGAAAAGCAAAACCTTCATCTTTAACAGCAACACATGGTAAAGTAGGAACATTCACTTACAATACAGTAGCCATAACATGGCCGCGTAGCGTCAAGAAGCATCAAGGCACAATATATATTATACATAGCGTACTGTTAAGATATATACACCGTTCCAAGTACAACAAGTAGCACCAGCTCATGATTCCGACGGATCGCATGCCATCATCCTCCTAGCATTTTATAGAGAGAGAGACAGCCCGACGCTTGGATACCGCAACAAATGCCCATAAGTAGATCTACGATCGTAGCAATACTGAAATATGTATCCGATGCTTTTATTTATGAGGCTTTTACAAGCTATAATGTAGCTTAGATGATAGGGATTTAAATCTTAATACAGTGTTATAATAGATAATAAAGATAACATTAAAATACTTAGGTTGTAGCATCATCATACCAAATTTTGCGTCCGAATAGTCAAAGATAATGTTGCTAACTTACGGACACATAGGATTATATTTAAGTGCTCTCTCTCTATATACCCTAACACCAATATAATATGGTGTAAGTTATCTTGAGAGAGTTAAGCTAAGGAAATGGTCATTTAATCCTAAGATAACAAAACATGTAAAACTTCTTAGGCTATAAACGAAAACGTAGCAATACTAGTTTGTTTTATACTGTTTTTTTTAATGTAATAGGCCAACGGGCAGCAGGCTTACCTAACATTAAGAGATACGACCGTCCATAGACACTGACATTGCCAGAAGGCTCGCAAGTGCTTGCCGGCCTATCAAGAATTGGTACGCTCTTTTTTTGAAGGACCCTAAGTCAAATCGAACTCCTCTAAACTCCCTCCATGGTAGATGTGGTAGAAGATTCCAAGATAACCCTCATCTCTACGCAATGGCAAGGAAAGCCGCACGGACAGTAACTGGTCGTTGTCTATTAGAATCGCTCTTCGTTGAATTTAATATTATTAAAACCCGACCTATTAAACTCTTAATTATAAATTAACGCTTCAACCACAACTGTGCGTTCACATCGTCTAATGTGTACGTCATGTATGGTCAATTATAATATAATTAATCGAGTGAAAATCTGGTTATGCTAATGTCACACGTCTTCACGATTGGGTCGGCTATAGATGATTCCGTTTCACTAACACTATTTAGAATATTGTAAACGGTTAAATTGAAAGATAGACATTTAAAGTAGTTTTGCAGTGTTCATATTATTCTACATATTCCGTTGTGGAAACAGGCGGCGTTATTTTGGTAGCATATTATTAATATATAAAACAAAGTTAGGCTTTTTCTAACACTTATAACTCGAGAACGGCTGGATTTTTATGGTTAATAATTTGTCTACGTCCCGAATAGCAGATCGAAACATTGAAAAATTTAAGAATAAATAATATAGAAGATAAATCCAATACCAAATAGTCAAAGGTTTCGTAACTGTCAAACATTTAATATTCATTGCTTCGATATGATGACATCTCTTCTCAAATTAAAGAACGTATTGAAATAAAATCGTAATTCGAATCGACAAGATTACACATTATTCATATAATGGCGTATTTTAGATTTTTAAAAATTATAACAACGTCAAAAAGGATTGACATTGGTTGTCAAATATTTATGCGTTCGTTCAGTAATGTATGTTGTAAATTAAGGCAAATTTATCAAGCTACATAATATATATACAAATCAATTGCAACGTTGATTATTACAATTATAGTAGTAAACTTGAATTTATTTTGTATCCATTAAAATCAAAAATTAAGTCAGCTAATTAAGTAATTAAGCTAAGTAACACGACATTATTTGACTGTTAGGCGGTACGAAGTTCACTGAGACAGGGAGCTTAATCAAAATGCCTATAGCTATAATTAAATAGTTATCTGTCATCTCCCCAAAACGTAATTTTGTAATCTAATAATGTGTCAAATTTTTTCGTTTATAGCCTAAGAAGTTTTACATGTTTTGTTATCTTAGGATTAAATTACCAAATACTTAGCTTAACTCTCTCAAGATAACTTACACCATATTATATTGGTGTTAGGGTATATAGAGAGAGAGCACTTAAATATAATCCTATGTGTCCGTAAGTTAGCTAAATTATCTTTGACTATTCGGACGCAAAATTTGGTATGATGTATTCTACAACCTAAGTATTTTAATGTTATCTTTATTATCTATTATAACACTGTATTAAGATTTAAATCCTTATCATCTAAGCTACATTATAGCTTGTAAAAGTCTCATAAATAAAAGCATCGGATACATATTTCAGCGTATTTACTTGTTTGATTTATGGTGTTAATGAAAAAGGCAGCTGAGCAAACAATTTTAATCACCAATTATGAGAGTGGTTTGTTTTACGATTACCTCGTAAAAGTATCAGATTTATGTAATTAATGTAATAAATAGGATACGAAGGTGGGAATTGCCAGCTTTGTTCTGCGTGAATTTAAAGGAAATTAGTCAATGTTATTACATTTAGCCAAGTAAAATACAAATATTTATTTATAAAAGCTTGCCAACGCTCGGCACACTGATACGTTGGTACAAGAAAAGTAAAATAAAATATTTAATGTGTCAAGCACTTCTAGGAAAACAAACAATAATCACGAAGAGATAAAAACAGTTATAGAATCTAAAGGAAAATCGATTTTATTGTCTGAGTCGAGCAACTATGGATATGTACCTAGTTTGATTATCAGAATGTTCAATCTGGATATCGTTCAACGCGCGTTCTTCAAAGAAGGCACAAATGAGATTATGGGATGCCTGGGGTATCTAGAACATACACGGGTACACGAAATTTAAATTTAGTTGGAGCAATCAACCTGATTCTTAAATATCTTAAATCCAAACCATAAATCAATAAATTTCTAACATTCATTCATACCAGGCTAGCACACTTAAGATCTTAAAGTGTGCTGAAGTATACACGGTCGTAGATTGAAATGAGACCCCATAATAAACACGAAATTAGTCTAATTGTACTCATTTAACTAAAATACTCTTTCGTCTCTTTCTGTTAAATTGTGTTTAGGCTGGAATAGAGGCAGATGGGTTGACTGTAGGTCAAATGGTGTAATTTTTATAAATAAAGTTCTTAATTATAAACATTATACTATATAACAATAATTTGTTATATGCATGTTATAACAGGTCACGCCACAACCCGTAAATGTTACCAATTTGATTTACGATCCGATTGCATTATTTGGTTTCAATCGAAATTTAATTACATAACTTAGTAATAAAACATTAAATATTCTAATAAAAGCAGTGTTAGCTTAGTGGCTTTAGCGTGCGACTCTAAACCCTTGGTCGTGTGTACGAAACACGCGTTGCAACAATTGAGTTTTCGTTCTATGTGCGTAATAAACATTTGCTCCTACGGTGAAAGCAAAGATCGACAGGTGCTGCTCGGGCTGTCCAGCGACTTGTCTATAAAAATAAAATTGTTCTAAGAAACCAATATTTTCAGCGGTGAACCATATAGGGTTGAAGCGGCACTGGATCGTTAATCAGTTAGTAAACAACATTAAAACGAAATTTCTATAAAAATATCCTTCCACTTATAATTCAAAGTAATTCGTTAGTCATATTATATTGATCGTAAGTTAATATATATCATCCATGGAAGAAACGTGTCATGACACGACATCGTTTGTTTCTACATAATTTTTGTTTGCTGTCTGTCGTATCTTTGAATTGAGAGAGCTTTATCAAGTGATTTATTATGTTAAAATAGATTTTTGTTACAAATAATATAAACAAATATATTGCATTAAATTATTTAAGTTTCACCAGAATGTAAACAACAACTTGCGTTAAATATTCACAGTTAAAACGCCACCTGTTTCCTGTGACCATTGATTAAACGAATTATCAAAGGTCAATTTTTAGTCCCCGGCGTAATAATTACCTATAAATTTCCTGTAAAAATAACGAAAAGCGATGCCAAAATTTCATAAATTGGGTATTGAATTGCCTCCGCATCCACCGTATTCTCTAGATATGGCCTCCAGCGACTTTATCCGGTTCTCGGAGTTCTCAAGACAATGCTTGCTGGAAAGATATTTTACGCTGATGAAGAGGTAATCGCCAAAACTGAAGCCTAATTTAAGGCTAAAGTCGTATGAAAATGTAAAATGTATGACCGCTATAATCGTTGAATCGCTCACGACGGCGATTTTAAATATTTTTTTTCTATGTTAGCCTACGACATTTTTAGCCCACTAACGTAACCATCATTTAATCACAAAAAAGCATAGGAACTAACAATTACCAATCACCATGCTGAATTTTTTGCACATTAAAAATTGAATTACATAGACTATCACAGATTTGTTTAATATTTAATGCCAACTTAATGATACGAAAAAGGCGTGTTTATGTAATCATAAAACTATGGTATCCGAAAAATCTACAACACTATATAACCGGTCTATCCAAATCTGAATTGTATTCATTATTTTTATTTACTTTTGGTATTACAATATTAAAACTTATCACTCAATTCAACCAAAACTTTACTTACGATTTTTTCTCAATCAATTATTTGTGTCCAGACAAACGACGAAATCCAGATGTGTTGTGATTTAAAATAACATCTGTTTATAATGAAATAATTTTATTAAAACAAGCTACCTTTGTTAATCATTCCGTGACAACATAGATCCTAAATAAACAACAGACTATCTACTACTAATGGCAATTGATATACACATTAGTTATTAGTAAGTTAACTTTAGCAGCTATTGTAGCGCAAATATAACATAACAATCCAGACTAAAAATATGTGTGTATGTCAGCTACGACGCACGATTGGAGTTTACTCCTTACGAACGATAATTATGATATATATCGAATAGAAAAAAAAGGGTAAATGAACGCATCTGCTAAAATGATAAGAGAAACAAACATATATCTGTTATTATTCGGATTATTTATATTACTTCAATAAAGCGTATTACATAAAGTATGTTACAAAACAATATAAATAATAATAATAACAATAATAATTGTGTTCAATTTATACAAATCCAATTTTAGAGAGAGAATGAGATGGATTTATTCTTTTTCACGTTCAATCCTACAGATATATATGTTTGTCTCTTTTTACGTAACGCCTCAACTTTTCGTGTTACACTTGATTTTACTCCTCATAAAATTTCCGTACCGGGCCTTATAACTCAAATTATAAATTTGGAAACGTTATTGATTCTTTGGCGTTCATCAAGCATAATTAGCTATTAGCGCATTAAGCTTAACGCAGGCTTAACAAAATCAATACAGAATAATACTTAAAATGTTTTCATCGTATATCGTGATTTTTCCCATACACCTCTTAATCCATTGAACATATTCTTCGTCACGTCTCCCTGTGTGGAGTCCCGCTGATAGCTCTTAAAAGGATTTGCGGTCCAACCCTGCTGTGACTGGCTAACCATCCATAATCCTCGGTCAATATATGTCATACTGGATAATTTAGCAAAACCAACATTTTTAACAAAATAAATTGTCTTATTTAATAACAGTTGTCAGAAGTCATTTATGTAAAAATTCGAGCTTTAGAAATGGTTTAAATTATCAAACAAATCTAGGTATATAAAAATATATAAATTACGCTTAGCTTGGGTCACCAAGCATGAATTATTTTCATATTATCAGCCTTAGTTCCGCTCTATCTGTGAAACCTGATTCTTAATACAATTTTAGTGAAAGTGAACCTTAGCGAGCTGGTAAAAGGGACGAAAATTCATTGTATTCGAATGTGCATCCACAGAATACTTTACCTATAATATGCTTCATTTGCAGATGGGTCGGGTCTATTATATTATAGTCATTAGAAAAGCGGTTACGTAAGCCGATTGCGACATAAACCCCTACGTATTCGAATATATAAAGCGATGATAATATATGTATATGTGTTCGGAACAGAGCTTTAAAGTGTTTATTTATTAGACAACAATTGATTATAATGTGTAAAATTTGGAAACCCTTTTAAGTAAAATAAAAACCGTGTCAGGGTTCCCAGCTCTTAACAAACTAAATAGTAAATTCCATAAAAAATATATGTATATATTATTAAATTATTTTATCAACATTTCTAACGTTTCTAACATGCCTGAGTGCATGAGTGTGTGTGTGGTTGCATGTGAGTGAGTGAATGAACTGTGTAACTACATATGGTGTGTTAAACCAGTCCTTTAATGGTATTTAAAATCGTTTGTTGGTACATACGTGATATAACTTTTATTAAGATCAGTAAGCTTGTCTTTTTTAAAACAAATGACTAAAATAAAATAAGGTTTATTCTTTATATACAAGCTCTACGCCTCCAAGTACGATTAATTATGTATAACATTAGTGTTAAAATAAATTAGATTATATTACTGGCGTTAGAATTGGTATTTAAAGAAATCAAATTAAGTCATTAGGAAAGAAAGAAGTGTACTGCAGTGTTGGGAGCTCCCTAGTACCAGCATCTTCCACTTGACCATGCTTAACGAAGAGCGATTTGATTTATCGACTAACAGTAATAACTAACTAATAACTAATAGCTGGGTTTCATCAACGGACGTCAAGGCATACCATCCGTATTACCTCGACATCAGTCGTTCCACAACTGAGCGTTTCTTAAGGCAGTTTTTGCCAGACACCATAACTACGTGGAACGAGCAGCCAACTGAAGTATTTCCGAACCAATTCGACTTAGGGTCCTTCAAGAAATTCGCGTACCAATTCTTGAAAGGCCGGCATCGCACTTGCGCGCCTTCTGGCAATGTGGAGTGTCAGTGGCGGTTTCACTTAACCCCCTGTTACAAAAAAAAGTGTGTGTGCGGCAAAAAGGGTCTTATTTATGGAAATAATCCAGGCGCAATTTAGGTTGAAGATCCAACGTATTATGAACGTAATCCAATAGAATTACTTAGCCGAACGTCTTGCAGGATAATTCTAATATATTCTCATATTAGTCTGATGTCTGAATCTATTCATACAACAAACATGTAATAGAAAATCTTTATAAGTATTCCACCTCGTAACCATATATTATCAATCACGTAAGCTTCAGACAGACTATAGAAGTCTGCACAAACGCTGGGTTGGTGGGTTCCATTAATAATAGGATTCCCTTGTCATCTCACATGTTTTTGGGACATTTTAGTATAATTACAATGACTAAAAATGAATGTAAATTTTTAGTATCAACCTTAACCTTCGTTACGTAAACACTTTAGTAAAATCACGCTTCGCTGTATTATTAATATTCGACTTTAGCCATTTGTTTAAAGTTTAAGCGCTTGATAATATTAGCATCTGTCAAACGTTAGAGCTTTAAGCTAGGATTCATAATACTACTTAATGTTGTTAATCGCATGAGACTTTGATTGTTATCCATTAAATAATAAAATTGATTTTCCTTTATACGTTAATTATATTGAAAACCTTTTCATACCCTCTCTCTATGTTATTGGTTTCGTAATTCGTTAAAGCAGAATACAGCTTACGGCTGTTTCTGTTTCGGAACAGCGGTATCAATTTTCGCAGGCGTTGAAATAGGATTTTGTAATTTACGCGAGGATAACATTACAATATTGAGATGGGATTTTTATTTTAGAAACTTAGTTTTTCATTTACCATGTTTATTGTACATTTATTTATTTATAAGTTATATATTATAGTATATGTTTTACACACATACACATCAATTATATTACAACATAAGTAAGCTGGCAAGGTATAAAATGAAACAAGCAAATAAAAAACAAAAGAATAATAATAATAACTTAAACTAAATAGAAACTTAAACCTACTTAAGAGCATGAAAAACAAAGTTACGGTAAGTTGGAAGATTGTTGTAAAATATATCAATACCACTAACCTATTGTTGTTCAGTTGTGAGTGTATTTAACCGATACCTTTTCACTATTCACTCGAGTGCAATCGCAATTAAATTCGCGATATCCATTAGATCTAGTAGATGATCCAATTAAAAAGAACTTTACCGAAATATGGATCAAGAGTTGCAAAGAAAGCAAACAATAAACGCGAACATTATTTCTTCCCACTTTATTTAGTTATGAGGTTGATGTGAAAACACAATAGTGGCCATTAGTAAATTACTTAATAGTATTAGTGGGCGAGCCTTTTTGGGTGTACGGACCCCGACGTGTTCATATATTGTTAATAATGTAACGTATAACTTTGAAATTAATGTTTGGCTATATGATTGAAGCATTGTCAACAACTAAACAAGACAAAAACTTATCGAAGTAAGTCAAAGCTGGCAGTAGAAATACTTAAGTACTAAGTTATTAATTTTATACTTTACCACCCGATTTACGCAGCCGTACCGGACTGACGTTGGTCAGTTCACTTGCTTTACCTTTTAATTTTGTAACTGACTACTTACCATCGACCAATAGTCGGAATGTTATAGCTCTACTTTTCAGTTTCATTTCACGAGTACAGTCGTGGTTTTGGTCGAGTTTTCGTACGCTTAGTAGGCTGGTAGTGTCTTGGTAAACTCAAAATATTTAGCTAACAAAGTACACGTTAACAGAAAAGATGTTAAATTGATTCTGAATTTACTACCAGTTCGCAAGTCAAGGGTGTAGAGCGGAAGGGAAAAACTGGCAAGACTCCTCCGCCACTCATTTTAATTGCCAAGTTTTTAGTCTTATAAATTTTTTGAACTGGAAAAAAAACCGTTCTAATTTATAAAAGGCTCTTTTGATTCCTTTATGTTTAGGGAGAGTTTTGAATTTGTTCAGTTGTAATTCTCTAATTTCGATTATTGTTAAAACAATTTGAAGATAAACGAGCGGTTTATCTTCTGGAGCCTGGTCGATTCTGTTTCGATTATTATGCTGGTAAAAGTCACCATATGTGTAAAATCGATTATAATTTTTGTGCAGCAAGGCTTCAATAATATAGTAACCAGATAGTGTCATAGTACTTTATTTTTTAAACTTATTCCGAATCATCAAAGGTATTAAACATAGGATTAAACCTATTTATTGAATGTCCTATAGGTTACTCTAAATAAAACTCTTTCATTGATATAGTATTATTTAGTAGTACTTGCATCAACTCTACACATACTATATATAGATTTTAGCTCTAAATTTTAGTCATGCTTTGTTAGCCGACTTCGGGAAATTCTGAAAAAGGAGGCTATTTATTCACAATATAGAATAGTGTAGAATTCAAGTAGCTTACGTTTTTATTTATCTTTCATTAAATATTTTCAGTCATGAGCTATTTCGAAATTCTTTGGTAATTTTTGACCACGACTCAAAACTATTAAATTCGAGTAATAATACTGTCAGAAAGCCGTTTCATTTGGCACAATATAACATGTCACAAAACTCGTTTATAACAAATAATTAATTTTAGTCCGCAATATCCTAAGTTTATCGAATGAGCGACGTAAACACGTGCGAAACTGTTCAAATTCAACAATTTCATATGACAAGTAGAAGTAAATGTGATATCGAATATTGACGTAGATTTGATTTACCTTCTTAGAGTCTGATTCAATCTAATCATTCTTATAGAGTTAGAGTTAGAGTATAGAGTTATGACGTGTTTGGAGAGAATAAATAAATAATATCTTGGTAACACTGAAAATGTTGAGAAAATGAAAAACGGCTTAACGTAGAAAGTTTCCACTACTTTTATTGTTTTTCGAAGTAATCTCCGTTCCTCTCTACACATCGTTGCATTTGATGGAACCACAGAGAAAAGCAGTGGGCCCATGCTTCCTTAGGGGTCTCTTCCATGACATTTTCGTACGCTTTCACCACATCTTCAGGGCTCGTAAAGCGAATACCTCGAATTGTATATTTAGTTCTTGGCTATAAATGATGCGTCGCACAGCACTGATGTTATCTTCAGTAGTCGTCCCTCACGCGGATCATCATTGGGATTGCTACGTCCACGGTTAAACTCGTTAACTCGTTAGACCGTTATAAATAGTCGCACGTGATGGGGCTTCATTAAGAAATGCTAATCGCAGCCCATCATAGCTTTGTTGTTGAGTAACGAAAGTCATAATAAATCATTAACCGAAAATTTTCTCGCGTTAGGTTCATTCTCACGTGTAACAAGAGTCTTAGATTTGCCGCCAATTCACAAAAACAAATGACAAATGAATGCAATATACTACATTAGGTTACCAAAGAGTTCTTAAATTGAAATTCAAAACTGTTCTCATTAGGAATGTCTCTGGCCCGTTCTAAACATTTTCAGTGTTACCCACGTGTATGGGCTCGCCACCACGCTTATAATCCTTTAGGCTATAACTTGGAGCTTATTTTATATATACATGACGGAGTGAGAGTAGAGGAATAAATTAAAGTAATGAAGAAGACAATTGACTTGAAAATTGAGCAAGATAAACAAAGTGGACGTGGTAGAAGAACTAACAATAGCGAGAAAGCTTTAAATTAATTTGACTTTGATGTAATTAAATTATAATGACAATGGCAGTTGACATAAACGTTATTGTTCTGAGATAAAATGTTATTTTTAATAATAATGAAATGAATAAATTTATGAAAGTGTATAAACTGATTAAACTTTGACATTCTTTATTTGAGCTCTGTGAGATATTGACAAAGGCAGCTGACACCCACCAGCGCTATTTCTCTGACATATACCATGACAATCTATTAACACTAAAATATCGGAAAATGTAATAAACCACATAAAATATTTTTATGAAACGATATCTATGTGTTTCATCATCTGACGTCGAGGCAGAGTACGTATCGACGTCCGTATCACATCGACGTCGGCCGTTCAACGTCTGACTGTTTTCACGGCAATTTTTGCCGCACACCACCGCTATGTGGAACTAGAGCCCTCTGGCATTGAGAGTGTCCATGCGGCAGTATCACTTAACATCTGGTGATCCTCCTGCCAGTTTGCCCCCTGTTCTATGAAAAAAATTGGAAACCTACTTACATACTATTAAATATTTTAAATTCGAAATTAGCGCCATCATTTAAACCTAATGCCACGCTAGAAGGCTTTTAAATAATTGGCAAGTTACTCACTAATCACGTGATATAAGTTCGTTGGGCGGGATTTACTGCATGTAACCTGTAATAGCTGGTCCCAAGGGCTTTCCTACGTGACGAGCGTAAATGGGCACACTTATATTTACGTCCCTTTTAGAGGAAAACCGCTCAAGCCCGATATATCGGATCTATTTAAGTAAAAAGTTACGATATTAGAACGCACCTATTGATGGCGAGAGCTTAATTTTATAGATTGCGGTTCACAAACGGATCCCAATAATGATTGGATTGAACGTTTATGAGATTTCAGATATAAGAAACCTGTTATAATTCCACAGTATTTTATTTATTTTCTTTATATACTAAAAATCCGCAATGTATTTTAACAAAAATATCAACGTTATTTATATTATGATGGTGTTATTTTGTATTTGTATTTGTGATTTTTTTTTATAAATATATTAAGCGGTTAAAGTATTTATAAATATTTTTTACTTGGAACTTATATTTTAAAAGCGTATAAAGCTCCATATTCTTTTACTAATAACTAAGCAATGGTTTCGAATATAGTTTCCATTTGCTAAAAGTTCATTAAAATCCTTATCAGGAAATACATTTGTACGGAAAACCGAATTTTAGATATAGAATTACCAATAACGTAGTCGGTTTGTTTGTCTATTTACAGTGTTGTTCACGATGAAATGAAAAATATGAATAGTGCCCTTCAGTAAATAAAAAACCTCTTTGATCTCAAGTACTCTTTCGTCTCTTTTTGTTTAATTCTGTTTACGCTGTGATAAAAAAGGACAGGTTATGAATTAGTTGCTATAAACGTAAAAAAACAACGTAAACAATTTTAGATTAAAAAATATCTGAAAGGTCATAAAAAGTGAATGTTAATTTAAATCGTGCTTTGGAAATCCAATAACAATTACTTTAGAACTTTGATTGCACCGTTCACTTTTTATTTGATCGTTTTTGATAATGAAAGCGTGTAATTGTGTTTTATTTTGAAGCTACTAATAAATTTAAAACTATTTACCTAGCTTGTAACCTTGAATCGATCTAGGTATATACTGGTTTTTAGAACCCCACGATATAGAGCATATGCCTGCTCCAACCCCTTCCAACGTTCCCCTGCTGCTAGTTGACATGCCGCCAGCTAGGTGCACCAGATCCTCAGACCAACGCGGCCGCGATCTTCCTCATTCTTATTATTATTTCCAATTATAGGTATATATATATTTAAGGAGTACATTAAAAAAAAGAAATGTTTGGTGGAGTATGAGAATTCACCTTACTAGTCCAATAGAAACACCTACTTGATCTGTTTGACAATGACATTTAAAACCAATGTCAACATGTGTTCGAAATAAATATTATAATTTTATAAACTGTTGAGGCTCCATAATGTGTCATCATTCACGTCACGGCTGGTCACCGCATTTTTTTTCGATTTTATTTTGATTTTTCTTTTGATTAGACTAGCTAAATTGATTCGATTTTTTACCAATTTTAAACAGGAATTATTTAGCTTGCCCTACTTGGGTCAATTGTCCCCCATTCCTGTTGACGGAATGATATAATAATATATATAATTTAATATATTTCGTATGATTGTAAATCCAAGATGGCCGTCACTACAAAATGGCGGATTGAATATTTGATCGGTACTTACTGAAAATGGGCTTCAAATGAAAGGGGATGTTGAGCGGAATAGAGTTATCAATAAAAATCCAATATGGCTATATAACTCAACAGAACAGATAATTACAGAGAGTGTCCATGGAAATCACTTAACATCAGGTGAGCCTCCTGCCCGTTGTCCCCCTGTTCTTTAAAAATAATTATTTAGTGAGTGTTTGTGCGTATAGTGCCCATACACCATAGTGTTATATTACTAGTCTGGGCATAAATACTGATACATAAAACTTTTTTTTTTAACTTTTAAATTATTTTGAATTTGGAACATGTATATTATTTTAACTGCGAGATCCTGAAATTTTGAACAGGTTCAGGCTTGAACTTCGTAACCGCTTCACCGGACTTCACGCCGACGATGACTCAATAGACGGAGAGTGGAAACGCATCAAAGTGGCCTACACAGAGACCAGCTCTTCTGTCTTAGGTCATACTAAGCACTCGCGCGTGGATTGGATGTCACAAGCTACTTGGCAGCTGATAAACGACCCTAGGGAACTCCACCTAAAACTGCTCGGAACCAACGACGAACTACTACAAGCCGACCTCAGACAGCAGTATCGGGAGATTCGTAAGAAGATCTATCGCAGCTTGCGAAAGGACAGAAGGTTGTGGGTTGACGCTATTGCTGACCACGCTCAAATTGCCGCTAACACCGGCAACATGGGAGAACTGTATAAAGCGACTAAAATCTTGGCAGGAAAGATAAGTCAGCATAAAAAGCCTCTAAAATCAAAAGACGGTCAACTTATCGTAACAGCAGAAGGGCAACTACGACGCTGGCGTGAACACTTCGAGGAAACCTTTCGTCCCACAGCTACGCATGGAGGCATGCAAGACACATTTCCACCACCCAGGCCACTAGACATCGATATCGAACCACCTACACGTGATGAAGTGGAGAGAGCGGTCATGGGTCTTAAGACTGGTAAAGCACCAGGGCTTGATTTAATAGCCGCAGAAATGTTAAAAGCGGACCTGGCTACTACCGTCGACACGCTGACACCTTTGATTGGGAAAATCTGGGCCAGCGAGAAGCTTCCGGAGGACTGGAATAGGGGCCTTCTTATTACTGTGCCCAAAAAAGGTGATCTAAGCCAATGCAGCAATTGGAGAGGTATCACCTTGCTCTCGGCCCCTTCCAAGGTTTTCTGCAGAATTATCTTGGACAGGTTGTCTGCAGCCGTTGAGCCTCTCCTTCGCATAGAACAAGCTGGCTTCCGGCCTAACCGCTCGTGTACCGACCAAATTAACACTCTTCGTATCATTCTCGAACAGGCATCAGAATGGCAGAGAGAGATTTATCTTACCTTTGTTGACTTCGAAAAAGCTTTCGATACATTGAGATGGAGCAGCATATGGTCGCGACTCTCTAACATTGGTGTCCCGCCAAAGATAATTAACCTAGTTAAGGCCAGCTATAGGAACTATTCTTGTAGAGTGATTCACGATGGTCTCGTCTCAGACGATATTCAAGTGCACGCAGGCGTCCGGCAAGGCTGCTTACTCTCGCCACTACTTTTCCTGGTTGTTCTCGACGGGATTATGGATCGCATACATCAGAACCAGCGTCGCGGAATAGAGTGGAGATTAACCAACACCTTAGAAGATTTGGATTACGCCGATGACCTCTGTCTGCTGAGTCACACGCACCGCGACATGCAATCTAAGTTGGACGACCTGGAACGCGAGGCGGGATTTGCGGGACTCAAAATCAACACCCGGAAAACTAAAGAAATGCGTGTTGGAGTTGAGAATCGCACCCCAATGCGGGTGGGTGCAGAGGACATAGAAAGCGTTCAACAATTTGTTTACCTCGGAAGCGTCGTGTCTGAAACTGGAGGTACAGAAGAGGACATCACTTCGCGCATTGCCAAGGCCAGAGCAACCTTTGCACAACTTCGGCCTATATGGCAGTCACGGATGTTGACGCGTCGAATCAAGGTTAAAATATTCGGATCCAACGTCAAATCTGTGCTGCTCTATGGGTGTGAAACGTGGAAGGTCACCAAACACTTCTCGCACCGACTCCAAGTCTTCGTTAACCGCTGTCTTCGCCGTATTCTGAACATCTACTGGCCTGAAAAGATCTCTAACGAGCAACTTTGGGAGCGCTGTCGAGAAACCCCGATCAGCCAGCAGATCAAGCGACGCAAATGGAATTGGATAGGCCATACACTCCGAAGGGATCTCAATCATATTCCCAAGCAGGCGCTTGATTGGAATCCGCAAGGAAAGCGGAAGCGTGGCCGTCCCAAACAAACCTGGCGCCGAACAATTGCGGACGAGGCAAAGAGAGCCGGAAAGACTTGGAGCGAGGTGAAACACGAGGCTCAAGACCGAACGCGATGGAGACTCACTGTGGACGCCCTCTGCCCCACCTAGGGGTTATAGGACATTAAGTCAAAGTAAGTCATATTATTTTAAAAACTCCTTTCGATTTTGCGTCACTTCACATATTTTTTCGTGTTCATTATCAAATTACAATATGGAATACAATATGGGTGTTAAAGAAAATGGTATTGCAGTAATCAAGGCACAAAGTGGGTATGGAGCTTAGATTAGGTCACAAGACACGAACTACCCAAGCCTGATTTAAAGCCTGGTTCTGGGCCTTGATATTGCAAACTACCTTGGCCCACACATATCCCCTATATATACAGAAGCCGAGTTCTTGGAGAACACTTTGCTCATCATGATATAATCTAGCATGTTGTCTCTACTTTTGTCAGCCGTTCTGACGTGTATTAACGTAATATTAAAGTCTATTGTACCACTGATTTTACCAACATGACATGCAAAGCTCGTTAATTATGCTGAGCAACGGAGAATTGACATAACACAATTTATCCGTACAAGGAAAACGCGCAATTTTCCTCAGACATTTTATACTTATTATCCCAGACTTTGACTTAAACGCAATTGATCTAGTGTTTTAACTAAATTGTTTATAAAAACGTTTTAAATAGCTATGCTATGAATGTGTCTCAAAAGCGATGAAACACTCTTTGAATAAAGATCGAAATCTCTTTTATAGTTGGCGTATCAAGATAAAACTTACACATTTATTTTAATACATAATATTTATTACACCGACTGCATTGAGATTTATTTTACTTTAGCCTTACAACTTATCTTATTTTTAATATATTTCTGTTAAACTTTATTTTAAAATTAATTTAATAAGAATAATTTTGTGTAAGAAAATTAAAGTTATGTCACGGATCGTCAATTCGACGGTAAGACATAATTGAAAGAATGTGATTAATATAATTCGAATAACTAAAACATAATCAGAGACAATTTACTGGGAGTAAAGTAAGTCTGTCTATTAGACACTCCCTCGCTGCCACTTTACTTGTTATAAAAATTTAATTTAACTTACTTCATTACAAAGTTTGAACCAGTGGATGTCATTTCTAATTTAATATTATTCGTACCTCTTGCATGACATAGAAATAATATATTTTTCTCAACGATCTTTGTCTTAATTTAGAATAATTTAAATACTGTGTCAGTCATGAAAAGCTTGGTATTTTATTAAAGAGTATACATATTTGGAAGTATAATGAGTATCTTCTCAGTATATTATAATACAAAAAAGAAGCAAAATTCTATTAAAAATAATTAGTTATTAATAATTTTTAATTCCATATTCATAAAACATTATTTACTAAAGCAAATACGCATAATTTAATATTTAAATTACAGGTATAAAAGTATTTTACCTCAAAATCATTTAAATTAGCCTAAGAAGGCTTTGCCAAAGAGGCCCTTAGGGACCAATGCTAATTAATATGCAAATTCTATTGCAAAATTTTACTATAAACATTACATGTAACGATGTTACTTCAGATTAAATGTCATAGGCCCGCTTTATTGGGTGTTTATAAGCTCTGGAATTAGAAATTCTAATAATAACTTAATAGGAAATAATACATTTATGTAATAAAAGATTAGAACTAGCAATTGAAAAGGTTTATTGTAATTCGTAAATGATCATTTTGAGTTTGAATTGCGCTTGAGGATGATGATGATGATGATGAAGTCCATCACTAATTATTGTATGTTTTATGTAATATGAGACAAACAGGCACGAGGCTCATCTGCTGTTAAGTGATACTGCCGGCCATGGACAGTCTCATTGCCAGAAGGCTCGCAATCGCATTAACGACCTTTTAAGAACGTGTACGTACTTTTCTTGAAGGACCCTAAGTCGAATTGGTTCGGAAATACTTCAGTGGGTTGCTGGTTCGACATAGGTGCGCGACATAAACGCGCCTGACTACTGTATACCCAACTTTCAAGTATACACACATTATACACAAATGTTTACGACACCTGTTTCCATATAAATCACGAGAATATCCAAACTCCTCTTAATTCAACAAAACCTTTGATTTTTTAAAGAAAATTTGCAGTACGTATTTACCAGCTCCATATGTCCTCACATGATATCGAATGCACAGGCACAGCGATGGCTGTTAGTGAGAGCTTACATAGGCCAGGATATATTTCTGCAGAGAAATATAACCATTGACGAGTTAGCAGTTTACTTTCGTTTGCATTTGCGATTGAACAATGCGACAATCAATTACAACTCTGCACATGTGGAATAATTTTCCAATTCAATGGGCGTGACTGAGCCAATTTTAGATATTCGTGTTTTCGGTTAATTTATATTACTTACGTTCAGAAATGTTTAGTAACGTTGTTTGAAAGTGTGTATAAATAATCTATATTCTATATTACCGTTTTTCTATAGTTAAAATGATTAATATTTAATAAATAAAATAGAGAATGTCATTACTACTATGTACCTATAATGAATACGTACTTTTATTCATAATAAGTTTTGAGTCTTTAATAGTTTGATGAGATATATAAATTGAAATTACTCTTTCTAGTCCTATAATTTAGTTGATTTTTAACGCCCATATTGATGTCAGACATTAACATTATTCTAAATATAAATTATAATTGCTTTCACATTGAAATTGAAATTGCTATTATCAAAATAAACTTACTTATCATGTTAAACTATACGCGTACAACGGACAGCAAATGTCAGTAACAAATTCTGTGTCGGTAATGAATTTTACTCAATTAGTTTAAGTATATAATATAACTATGAATGTCTATGTAATATCGTTACAGATATCTTCAATGTGATAACTATTTACATCACATACAAGCCATACATACATATAGAAAAAACATCACTCATTCAACAGTAATAGATTAAAATATATACACAAAAACTATTTCTTTCAGTATAGGAACTGACATAAAGCAGTAATTTTGTCAGTTCACACAACGGCTCATTAGAAAAGACTGTTAATCTATGCAGTTCGTTAATTATTTTCAAAAATTATATCATTTGTGCCCTGTTCGAGAGGTTAGTCTTCGCTAAGGGTACGTAAGTAACTAATTATCAGGCACCCTGAGGCCTAGGCACTGGAGCGCTGCCGGATTGTATTTCTTTTCACGTAACAAGCCGTAAGCTTTTACGACTGTATTAAAAAAAAAAAACACTTTTGGAATATTAATCTTAACCCGAAGTTCCATGGTTCGATTATTGCCCCACCAATATTCCTGTGCGTTAGTAATCACAAAAAGGCAACTTACCTTAAAAACGTTTGAAATCAAATTTCCACAACTGGCTCACCCGATGTTAAGTGATACCGCCACCCATAGACACTCTTAATGCCAGAGGGCTCGTAATTGCGTTGGTTTGGATATAGGTACATTGGTGGGCAGCGGGTTCCACAAAGTGGTGGTAATAAACTTAAATAACGCTCAGTTGTGGAACTACAGACGTCGAGGTGATACGGGCTATGTACTAAACATAAACAATTGTTCATAATTGAATTAGTAATTTGGATCTCTAAAAAATGTCTACCAGTTATATTAGTATCGGAAGACAAAGTTTGCAATCCGCTTGTCTTAACCCAAAGCTGATCAGTCGAAGGATTGATATGGAAAAGGGTAACAATTCCAGCGACTTTGCTTTTACGTGATAAGTGACTGTGCGTTGTATTATTGAAGGAAGACTTTGAAAGAATAAATTAACTTAAACAAGATAAATACTAATCCCTCATCATTATTAATTTCGTGACTAACAGTCATATCGTGTTTTTGCTCAAAAGATTTAGAGTAAAATCTTTACAATTATACTTATTTGGCATGACATGACAGTTACATTGAGGAACGTCTATTTCTCTGACGAAAACTTAAACATTTACTAGAGACAATTACTGTTTTACCGGGGATCCAACCCAGAATTATCAGCTTGTGCAGAATCAAGGTCGTTAAAAATTGAAATGAACTGTGGCTATAGAATAACGTGTATTACGATTTTAGAATAAAAAAGGCAAACTGGTGTTATATGTTAAACAATTCTAGTGAACATTAATTTAATTAGATCGTACACTCATTTTATTAACATTTAATATTTAACTTAACTGTAAATTTAATATACTACTTTATAAAAGTGTATATTCTCTTGAATGAATTATAAAAATTTTGAACTAAAATTATACTAATTATATTCTTGTAAAATCGCGAAGGTTGACTAACCTAGAAAATTATATTACAATTTTAGTACTTTATTCGTTACTGATTATAAATTAAGTTTTTGAATAACAATCTCATTCAATATTTCGGTTTAATTCATGAGAAAAATATACTCTTCTAACTTGAGATGTCTCAAGAGAAATCAACACTTAAACAAGACAGCGTCAAGGATCTGATAATGTTATAATTAAGTCGTTTCAAGTAAAATGAAATTGAGACAAAATGAAAAAGCTAAAAGCAGCAAAACATAGTTGTGTCTCCTACCGTATTTTCATTATCATATTCTATTTAATTATATCTAAATATATATTTTTATTGTAAAACTAGACACATCTAATACTTATCAACATCACTAACCTAGTAAGGTGTATGTTTCATAAATGTTTGTTCCTGCAGAGATACATGCTTATCTCAACTATTCTAAGGCATAATTCAAATTAAAAAGGACTGTCTAATTCTGTCTATACTACAACCATATTACCTCGTTGTCCGTCGTTCAACAAACGAGTGATTCTTAATGCAGTTTTTACTGCGCACCACCACTATGTGGAACCAGCTGCCACTGAAGTATTACTGAACCAATTAGACCAATAGCTTCTAGAAAAGAGCGTACAAAAGGCCGGCAACGTACTTGCGAGCCATTTGGCACTAAACATCAGTTAAGCCTCATGTCACAAAATATATATTTACTTAACTTTCGAGAAATATATGGACAAACGTGTTACATATACATATGATATTTGTATACTTACGAAATTAAGCGTTTGTTTTTGAAAGCCTAAATCATTATACTCAGATATTGTTTCAATTCTAAAAATATCACAAACATATAGTTTGACTAATATCGGCTTTTTTTGAAGTCGAAAAATTTCCGAGTTTTGTCATTGTTAACTTATTAAATATACTTTGAATCAATATTCAAAACTGTATGTTGTGTTAATCCATAAAATGATTAATATAATATTTACCTTAGACAGCTGTGATTATGTAAACTAATATTTGATTTTCGTGTCTCATTCATTTGAAACGGTTTCATTATTTATAGAGGTCGAGGAGGTAACTAAATTGTAAAATACTTTGGATTGTTAATGCAGCTTGCAATACATCAGCATATTTCTAGCCTTGATAAATTATTGACCTGTCTCGGCCATTATTAATAATAATAGCCTTTTATTTTAGATACTTTTACACTTTAACACATTTGTCTCAATAGTTTTAGAGTTTCATCCTACAAATAATTCCTCCTTATAAAAATATTTAAAGAAGATTTCAGAGGCAGGAATTACCTAGTTCTTGCCTGATAGTTCATCTCATCTCCGTAATTATGCGAATGAAACCTTGTCATTACGAACGAGGGATCGTAAAACTAGGGGAAGATGGCCAGTGGACGATTTTATAGCTCAATTATTCCTTATGTGGTCATTTGTAGCACTTTGTTAGTTATTGCTACCAAGTTAACTTTTGATGGGTTAAAAAGATTTATTCATTCCTTTATCACTTGCAGTTTACAGAGGTATTGCAAAAACTCGCTTGGATCAATATCAAATATTGACTAAGTATTCGTGGTTTGGTTCAGGCTTAGCACTTACAGTTGTTTGTTTAAAAAAAATGGTTTTAACGTAGAAGCGTTGACCCAGCGTATTGAGCGTGCGTCTCTCAAGCCTGAGGCCATGCGGTCGATTCACGGCTGTTCAACAGCAGACTTTTCCTTTCAAGTACGCAATTACCACCCGTATAAATAAATGTATACGAAACAGATGCAGTAATCTGAAGCCCAGATCTACAGGTAGCGGCATTAACGTCAATTTAGAACCGACCATAGTCAACATCCCAAAAAGATTTTGTTAAAATTATTAGACGTAATTTACTTATACATACACTAGCGCTCATAACTACATTTATTCGCCATTAGAGATTCGATGTCTGCTCATACTAAGCGTGTATTATATTATTAATATAACTCATTTTTCCATTATATCAAGTGGAGCATGATGTAATGGTTGCTGTTCCATACTTTACTTGCAAACTAATAACGTGACGATTAAAAATAGTCAAGGAGAGTTTCTTGCCAGTTCTTCTCTTTTCTATGCTAGATATGGAATATAGTTTAGGTTAGTTACAAATTTATCAAAACCATAACGTTGAATAAAGGTTTTTGGTTTTGGAATTCTAAAATTTGAACCGTTAACTTAAAGGATGACTTTGAGTGCGATCGTTAGTTTTATTAATCTGAAATATTCTGTATTACAAATAAATCGAAAAATTCTTTGTACATATAATATTTGTTTCTGACATTGATCGCAACAAAGTCTGCACGTGTCTTATCTGTCGCATCTCATAGATATTGAGATTTAATTTTTTCTCAGATGAATTTGTTTCTCTATTCAAACACCCCATTATATACCAAACATATAATTTTTTGCTTGGAAAAGTATTATATTAATTCAATTTTTAAATAGAAACACTTGTAATATAGAAAAAATACTAAAAACAGTTTTTTTCACTAATGAATATACATTACACGTCGAAAGGAAAAAATAGGAAAAATAAGCCATGGAGATAGTAGGGCTGTATTGTTTTTTTTATGTTTTGCAGCGAAACGATTGTTTTGCAGTAGTATCTTTAAAAACAATCACTAAAACTTACGAAATCCCATTTCGTATTAAAGATTTACTATAATCCATATTTCGCACTTGTATTTCTTAAAGTTAATAGCCAAACACGCACTGACTTGTGTGTTCTAAAGGGCACTCGATTCGCTTTCGTTTTGATAACATATTAACAAAATATATTGTTAAAGTAGTACATACATTGTTGCCCATTTGACATTGTACTGTCCAAACAATAACTAGACTTATTATGTAATAATTTCGCTAAAGTTCGAGAACTTATCTAGTCTAGTTAGCTGTGTAGCCTTGTCACACTGATCTACCTCCCTCTAAACTGACTTTTAAAATCCTATATGACACTCTCACTCAGTCCTAAAACCCACAATTTCAAATGGAAAAAATATGTATACAATTCGCCATTGTTCTAAGTCCAATAATGTAGTTTGTTAAAAGTAAATAAAGCATTCTAAACAGTCAAGTGCTACTTAGTATTCACTAGGACAGGAGTAAAAACTCAGTAAGCCCTGCATCTGTTTATTTAAATAAACGGACTTTTGCAACAGTTTGTGAAGTTTAGTTTCCGCGTAACTAGATGGTTTCCGCCTGTTTTCCTTCGTCATCGCTCCACTGCAATATTAGGTCAGATAGATATACTTTGGTTGTATTTTACTATACTAGGGCCCCGGAATAAAATGTATGTTTCAGCCTGATGACGTCCACTAAATTTAGGGGAATTTCCAGTACGACCTCTACCCTCACCAGGTCATCTGTTCGAGAAGTAGGAGTCCATCTATCGCTTGGCAGACTGGTCCTCGACCTGGGACTTTTTTATCCCATCGACCTTTGGTTCTTTGGGCAATGTGTCCTACCCCTTGCCGTAAGCTTATATGACCTTTTGTCTATGCCGGTGACTGTAATGTAGATATAGGCTGCATATTAATCAAAGTCGTTAATACCGAGGACATAAATAAACAGATACATAACATGTTCATTTACAGTTTTGTAATACGTCAACGTGTTTATTTCACACAAATTGTTTAAAATGTTTTATAAGTTACGTGTGATATAAAATTTACTTATAATTCCAGTTCGGGGCCTTTAAAAAGCAGGGCCCTTGGATTTTTTCGCTTATTACGTATCTGTAACACTGTATACTATGTAAATAGGGGAAACGGTTTATGATAAGTTTACTTCATTTAAGCTTTGTGGATTCGTGCGTACAAACCAGTTTATTAGGTTCTAGCTTTCATTAAAATTATTACAACTGTGAATACGAATATAAACATTTATGACTTTGATAACAACTTTCATATTTATATTAATATATGATATTTTATGACTTCAATTAATGATTTTTTAATAAGCACTAGATATTATTATTGTATAAAGATATATATGAAACTCTCAAGATGGTTTGATACTGTAATTAACGGAATTTTAAAATAAAAATCGGCTGTCTGTAAAGTCGGTTTATTGACGATAGTTGAACGTGACAACGTCATAAGAAAATAATGATGGAATGGTTGCTTTTTCAAAAGAAAATTTTAATTTTATTTGTTTGATAGATATTTTGTATGGATATAGAGAAGTAGGTTAATGGAATTTTGACAATTTTGATCAAGTTACATTTATTTGTACGCATAAATACAACCGATTGTGCCTCTTTGTCGCTCGTTCCGCGCTCTCGCTCGCACTTCAAGCCTTAAATGGAACACCTCAGAGCGAGGTAACGCCGCATGCGTCATGTTTATTCGTGCGTGCAGCCGGCTTCATCGAATTATAAAATCTTTTCAGTCTGGGCCTCAGATTTCTCGCCTGTACCTGTTGTAATCATTCGTTTTAAATAAGCATGTAGGTGATCAGCCTTCTGTGCCTGAACATTTAGTAATTTGGGTCTAAGACATACCGGTTTGCTAACAAAGTTTTCTTCACCGTACGAGCGAGTGCTAATGCGCACATAGACAGAAATTATATTGGTGCATAGTCGGCGTTCAAAAGTAATGAATGAGTGTCACACGCTGAATCCACTTCCACCTGCTTTTTTTAAGTCGTCGAAGACTAGCCTTTCAAACCTAACTATCAAACTTAACAATGTAACATTTTTATTAAATGATAAGATTGAAAATCTAATACTTCAGATATCCAATTTAAATAAAAAAGCCACGATGTAATCTTCATTAATAAGTTTAGTTGCTGTAGGCCTCCTCAAAGCTTGATAACGAGCTCAAAAATCGATTCTCTCCCTCATCAACGGAGCTGACAAAGCAACTCTGCTCTAGAAATTTAAAGGGTTCCAATAATTTCATATTGACGGTTGATTGGCATACTATCTTGTTTAGAACGCGAACAGTTTTTGTTCGTTATTTATGACATACATGCAACTATGTGACGTGTAAACTCCTATTAGGGCTTGGGGCGTTATTCATACAATTCAAATTCGTAATAATGTTAATTTTTACATATACATGCGTTTTAATATCTTGTATTAATAAAGATGAAATTATATTTGCTAATTAACTTGGTCCGGCGTGGTGGTTATACGGACAAACATAATTATAAGCTACGTTTTATTTTATTTATTCACATTCTTATGATGTTTCGAACTATAAAGGCTTTATATTAAAACATATATTTTTAGCGTGTTATAAACGAATAAAAGATAATTGCAGTTCTGCGATCTCAAAGCTGACGGCGGTTTTTTTCTGCACTGACTCCATTTTGCCTGTATTTCCTTGTATCGGTTCAAGAGTATTAGCAAGTTTTTAGAAGCTACTTTTTATCTAATTTTCCTTATTGGAGATAATTATCCTAATTTGGAATAATCAACAACAAAACAAGACTTCTGTGCTCTCTTATTACCCTCCTTGTCTTTTTTTTAAATTACATATTTTTCCGAACTTTTTGTAAATTACGCATTAATATGGTTTTCTAATAAAGCAAAGGGCTATATCAAGATACACAGATTAAACATAGGCTTTAAAAACTTTTTAAAGACCATATAGTTGGAAAAGACCAAGGTAAAGATAACAGGTGGATAGATGAAATGGAAGCGTTAGCTCGAAGCGAATAGAGAAAGAGAGCCCTGAATAGAGATATTATAAACAAAATTTGGAGGAAGATAATTTAGAGTATTAGTATAACGAGAACAAAACGTATATAATAAATCTAAACTTTAAATTCTACTTTTGTTTTGAAATTAAAAGAGCTTGACATGACGACATGACGACATGACAAAACATGACGCATGCGGCGTTACCTCGCTCTGTGGCATTCCATATAAGGCTTGAAGTGCAAGCGAGAGCGCGGAACGAGCGACAAAGAGGCACAATCGGCCTCCGCGTTCGGAGGCGTTCGACATCTGTCTCTCTCCTACTTCAGTGAGCGATGAAAAAATTGACATAATTGTACTTATGCATACAAATCAATGTAACTTGATCAATTCAATTGTGATTTCCATTTACCTCCTTCTCTATATCCATACAAAATATCTATCAAACAAATAAAATTAAAATTTTTTTTTGAAAAAGCAACCTAATAAAGATATTATTTTTAGGTTTTAATAAGTTTGGCACTTGGATCAGGGAAAAGAATAGAAAGCACTTAGGTCCTTCATCATTTCGCAGCCAAAGATCATTCGATTCCCAAAACCTAAATGACTAAACCGTTATATAATAAGCTGTGCTGTGGTGTGAATTTACATGAAGGTATATAGTCGATCATGGACACAATTTGCATTTAAACGAGCAATGATAGCCGATTTAACCGGGCAGGTAACGACTCATTGAATTACATCAATCAATATCGCACAATATAGAAACAGAGTGCCTTCGCCAGTTTCTAAACACTTTCTTTTTTAACGGTTCTATCTTAGATTAAGAAATAACTTAATAGTAATAAAGTTCAAAGTCAAAGACAAAAATCATTTATTAATATAGGTAACTCAATGTACACTTATGAACGTCAATAAAAAACTCAATAATTTAACATTTACTGCCAGTTCTCAAATCAAGGGCGGAAGAGAAGAACTGGCAATATCCGCCACTCATTTTAATCGCAAAGTTTTTTTGTATTACACAACGTTTGTAAGGAGCTGCCACCATCACACTATGTTCCACATGACAACAGGAGGCATGGTGAAATAGGCACTTACATTCTCGTGGGAACAACAAGCAAATACATAGTTAAAAATAACTAACATCACCGCATACACGCATTTTAGAACGACCAGTCACCACAAGTAGCACCGGTTCTCGAGTATCACGCATGGCCAGCCACGATCTTTAATTAACTGTCTAGAGATTCAATTAACTTTCTGATTTGACTACTTTTCTGCGACACATATACTGCAAAGAAGTCTTACGTTCGTACTCTATACTGATACTGCTTTGTAACAATGGATTTTTTTTTCTATGCGCACGAGCAACACTAACGCATTCTTAATGAAAACATTGAAAGATGCTAATTAATACTCCTAGACCAATACTGGCAACTCACCTATATATTTATAAATAAAACAAATGTGTTAAATACAAATCCGAAGACTCAGAAAATGGTACTTAATTTTAAGCTAAAGTATTTTAAAATTCTTAGTGAAAAGTTACTACAAGCGCGATATAAAACACCGTAAGATAGGCTAATGATATCGCGAACACTTTGTATTAACAATGACGCATCCTAAAAGCGTGCTGTCAATTTATATTGACACGCCCGTTCATTTACGAAATAGTGTTTTAAAAATTCACAAACATTTGTACTTTGTACAGTACTTTGAAGTTACGCCATTCCCTCATAAAGTAGTCTAGACATCATTACTGTATTACAGCTATATTTAAATTGGAATTTAAAATTTATATGAAGCGATAAACTGATTAAGTGAACATTCATCGGTGGAAACAGATAGTCCGCTTAACATTCTTGACCATGGCGCTCAGATATGAGCTGCGGTTTAGAGAGAGTGGGAAATGATTTATAGAAAATACAATAATAAAACTATAAAATGTTTAAAACATCTAGATAATCTAAGTATAAATCACGAATGTATGTACAAAGATATTGAATAAATAGGTCAAGTATAGCCATTCTTGTTTGCTAGTTCACCTTTCATATTCTATCCATAGAAAGGGATTCGTTGATATGTCGTAGCAAGTTGTAGTATATCTACGAATTCGTAGACATGCTACAGTTTATCGTATTAAAAAGTTTACGTATTCAACGCATTTCAGACACCTCAAGTAGCAAGAAAATATCCAACTGGAGTAATATGAGATCAAGCGAAGGAAGGCATGAATATTTTTAAGTTTTCTTATAAATATCGAAATGGTTTTTTAATGTCGTTCTCACCCGGGAATCGCACTCGAAACGGTCTGATAATCGGTCTTCATGATCTTCAGTCGAACATGTCAAGGAGTGTATATCTCAAACGTATAAAAAGTATATAATAGCCACATTTATCCATGGAACTTATTATTGACGTCAATATACAAACATGTTATCAACTACACTAATTAGGCACACACAGATGTAAAAACATTTGTGGAATATACAACTAGAACATAAAACCGTAACGCATAACTTGGGTTTTAAATTTCTGCAGATTTCTTTATACTCGTGCATTCACCTCTTAAAACATAATATACATTTTTATCTATATAATTTAACTCTCTACGAAACTTTATACAGGTACTTAACATTTAATTAAGCTTACTATACTAATATTTGTCTTTGATAAGTAAATAAGAACTTCGGTGAACCGTAAAGGTGACCTTAATTTCGCTGGGTGTTTATAGCTAGTATATTTTACAGTCAAACAAAACTGTATCGGAAATGTAAAATAACATGTAATACTTAACGGCTTCTGCTAAAGTCAAACGTTTAGTTGAATAACACTGATTTAAAGTAAATACTGTACTATCTCTTTTTATTATATAGTCAATTTGATAGAACTAGGTCTCCCCCTATAGCAGCATGTATAAAAGACATTCATTTTACAGATGTTTAGTTGTTAGACTTATAAGGTATACGTCTTAATTCCGTAACTTCTTATAAAAATAAATCAATGGTGCGACATCCTTTTAGGTCTGGGCGTCAGATTTCTGTATCTGTTTCATGATTGTTTGTGAATTGAATAGGCAAGTAGGTGATCAGCCTTCTGTGCCTGACACACACCGTCGACTTTTTGGGTCTAAGGCAAGCCGATTTCCTCACGATGTTTTCCTTCCCCGTTCGAGCTAATGTTAAAATCCGCACATAGAAAGAAAATCCATTGGTGCACAGCCGGGGATCGAACGTACGACCTCAGGGATGAGAGTGGCACGCTGTAGCCACTATGAATGAATATATAAATTAACGCGGTATATAATAAAATAAATCAATAATTTTATATACGTTGAGATTCGCTATGAGTCACACCACTAATTCACAAAATTTTCTGTAATTATAAGACCCCATTGAGAGAAAAAGTTCACCGTGGTAACTGATAACTAAACTATATAAAAATGAACATCATTTTATAAATAATTGGTATAATCCAATTTGAGATAAATCCAGATTTCGATATAATTCACCGTCGTTAGCGATCAACGATGTGCCTTAATTATTTTTTATTTTCGCAACAAATTGAACAAATTTCCCCTCAATATATTGGATTATAGCGGGCTTAAGATAGGATTAAATATAACGAGCTCAGTTTTAGTGGCTTAATTATTCTCTGTATTTTCGCGTAGAATTTCATGAATTCAAATCATTTAACTTAACCTTCCAAGTAGAAAAGGCTTACAATATTCAAATAAATACAATTTTACGAGTTTTTATGTATGATGAAACAGCAAATGCTTTATTGTATAATAATTAGTAACAAAACCTCAATTTTATGGGTCCCAATTGATATATAGTACAATATCTAGTATTATTATTATCATCATTAATAAAAAAGTACATAGTACATAATACTAATCAAAAAAATCCTATCGAGATAGCTTTCGAGCATCCTATAACACAGAAATGAACTCTTATACTTGGCTTTTGGTAGAGTGGAATGGTCTTCATTGGGTGTTGTGAAATGAGTTTTATTAATTGAGGAGTACCCTCCGGCATAATGACAAGATTTCGAACTTGCTTTTTTGTCGCCTTGAGGTGATGAATCAAAATTCAAGCTGAAGGTATATCTTTATAATTGCTTCGTTAGAGTTATCGCGAGATTTATGAGAGTTTATTAAATTTGAGACTTGTTCAATTTCGCTTTATTAAATACATTGCTTTGTAATTATAATAATTTTGAGATTGTTTAAGCTTAGCTCTAAAGCAATCTTTGCCATTTAGCGTGATTTTGCTAGATCTTTAAATATAACCATAGTCAGCGTCACTAAGATTTAAATTTTATATATTTACTTTTAACTCCTAAATGTATGCTTAAAATATAACTTCACAAATTTTAGATACATATACATTATTTATTAGAACATAAAAAATCAAACAAGCAAACAGAAAAACTAAATAGAAACTTAAACCTCATTAAGAGCGAGATACACAAAATATAAGAAAATATTGATATTGGTATCAAATTCAAAAGTTTTTATTTCAAATAGGCCTTTGCAGGCTCTTATGAAACGTCTAGTTGCACGGTTCTAAAAAGTGGGTCTCATGGAGAAGAACCGGCAAGAAACTCCATGGACACTCTTTCCAACAATGGTTTAGCTTACAAAGACTCGGTATAGAAGAGACTTAGTTGAGGAAATTTTAGGATTACAAAGAAAGGAAAATTTAGCAAGAACCTGACCTATTGCCGACTACTCAGAGCTCATGCGTTTAAACCCTGGTAGTGCCTCAATGGTATAAATACTTTTAAGGCGTCAATCAGGCACCGAAGGCAAAGACACAGATATCGCAAGCCACAAGGGTAGTTGTATCACCCTGTGTCTTTTCCTGTTTCTAAATCATAATATCTCTTACCCATTATTCTCTGAATACTGGATAAAAATGAACGCCTTGTTTTCTGCTATCATTAAATTTCATTTTTAGCGACGTACATATTTTGTATTATATCTAATATTCATGAAATTAAATAACAGAAAATCTCTGAAATCGTATACGTGTTACGTTATTTCATGGTTGAAATATAAAGCTCGGATCGTGTCGAGACACGAGACATCTCAATAATAGAGTTATCCATATCGATTTCACGGAATTGCCTCCAGCCAGATGCAATCTGTTGCTTCCCTGAGTTACAGCTGTATCTATGTTTTACTGCTTGCGTTTTCTTACGTTTATTGTTTTGTATAATGCAACAAATCAAATGAACAGAATCAATAAAATTTTAAACTTGCTATTCTGATAAAACATATTTAATTATGGTGATTAAGGCCTGTGACGCAGAAGCGTACTTAAAAATAAAAGTAGAATTTGTTATATACTAGCCGCTCCAGCGAACTTATGAAACATTTTGGTATACTATCGCATAGATTTAAATTAGAGAATTTAATTAGAGAAATTATGGAGAGCCATAAAAACGTACCTCAGAGTTGAAGGAATTAATTTAAATAAAAATCTCAAATTGATCCAGCCGTCAGACGTTTTGCGCCTAAAAACACATTTTGCGATTCATTTTTATTTATATAGATAATAGAAGTTATTAGCGATATAAAGAGTTGTTCATGTTGAAAGAAAATATAACTTATAGGGAAATTACGCCAATATTATTTTTAAAATTTTGACCGTACGTTTAATGGACGTAGATTTCATTCGTAGAAATATCAGGAATATCACATTCCCAAAAATGTATTTTAAATTACCTCATGTATATGAAGTACAATATGTAAAGGATTGTCTTTGTTACATGGTTTTACAACTAATAGTGCTAATTACAAGCGTAATTAAATATACACATAATTATGGACTATTTCTGATTAGAATCATTAATACTTATAGATTTGTATATACAAAATAATTGTATTATAGTTCAAGTAATCTTGTTGAAAAAAATAGAAGTAACGTAACTAAAGTAACTGAATTTGATACTTTAATAAAATCTTAATAATGGGATTGCCTCCATTAATTAAGAGGAATGTAAGAGTTCTTAATTAGACGTCTTCTAATTACGAATTAAAATTTCGTAATATACGTTGAAAGAAAAAGAAAATTGGTTTAATAATGAAAACTCTTTTTAGTAAGTTGAAAAATAAATTAAATATTGTGAACCATAAATAAAATTATGTAGAAATTTCAGTTATTATTAATGTGCAAGCAACCTGTTAATTATTTAATTAATGAACTATATTATTTTTTTCTTACTTCTAAATATTTTTTCCTGGACAAGCAATGTAATTGAGTCTTTTATGAATTTTGTTCTCGGGCTTAATTTCTGAAAAAAAAGTTAATTTTATAGGCAATCAAAACTGTAAAAGATCTTAATTACATATATATTAACAAACATACATTATTCTTCGGTTTTAAAGTCCACCCACTAAATATTCAGACTAGACTTTTTATATTTTTCAGTCCAACCTTTTGGGATATTCAATTTCCTGTGAAACACACGGGTAACAATGCGTCTGACGTGGCCGTCGACTTCGAACGAAAAGTTGATTGACTTTTTCCCAATATTGACTCGACTTTAATTATCAAACTTTCCCAATAAAATAAGGCTTTTTGAGGATCATTCAATTGACGGCAATACATTTCAACTGGAATGATAGCTATTTTTGTATACCGAATATAAATTTTCTTTTATAATTAAAAATAAATATATTATTTGGATGTTGACAATACACGTAAGATAAATATGACCAACCACCACAGATAATTCTATAGATTACTGCATAAAGTGTAAAATGAATAAAGATAAAACGTACGTGTTTTATGAACATTAAAAATACTGTGTTTTCCATCATAAAACGTCACATTTACAATGTTATAACAAAATTTGAATAAATAAATTTAATAACACTAAAGGTTATTAATATCAGGTTTTTATTACAGGTATTATACACTAAGCGATGAGGATATAGGTAAGTGAAAGCAGATTTATTTTATCGTGGAAAAAAAATTGCCATACAAAAATTTACGACGTATTGACGTATGATATACGTCAAGTAACAAAATTACAAATTTAACTACCTATTAGAAATACTTTATTATTTGATATCCGAGGTGGAAATGCACTTGAACATCCTCTGCCCCTAAACGTCACATACGTACTCGTCCCACGCATGAATCTCTGAGACTAAACTAATTTAGCAATACCCACTAAAACCACCCCTACAAAGTTCCTGCGCCTGGGTCGCATTCTAGTGGGGCTTCAATGGCATAACTGCTACACCCAAAACCTTCGATGACCTATTAGTGCCAGTACTAGATTAAATATAAAAATCATTAAATACATTATTATAGTATATTAAAAGAAATGTTGTACGTACATCGTTAACCCATATAATTTTAATGAAAGCAAAGCACCAATCAGCCGACCATTCATAAGTGAAGCCGGAGATTGCACAAAAAAACTATTTTACATTACTTCGCTTCATATTACAACTTTCTTTTTAACTTAAATAAATAAGCATTCCGGTTTTTAATTTCAACCTCTTTAGTACATTGCCTCAATTTTAGTTTTTGGGTTTTTAGGGGACAAATTGTATATGTTTCATTGGTGAGGAATGTTCCTAAAGGAGGTTTATTAGTCTTTATTTATACGTCATGCCAGCTCCCTCATGGTTTCTTCAGCAATTGTTGCTATATAAAAGAAAACCGGTGCACAACGAGGCTTGATCTCTAGTCTTAGGGTTGAAGATCGCAGGCCCCACTTCCTAGAAAACTTCATTCTTCATAAAACTTGATTGATCGCTCACTTAGAACATTTTATTATGTAAATGGTATTTTTAATACACCATTATTAAACCATTAATAAAGTTTTTATATGTATGAGTAACAGTAGTTAAAATTTAGTTTACCTAAAGCGAAATCAAATAATGAACGTTAAGTACTTTTTATATAATATTTGTAAACTTTCTTGTAATAAACATCTTAGTACCTAGTTTTATATGGTTTTTTAGTTTAAATGAAGAACATGAGCAAACGTGCAGAAGGCTCATCTGATGTAAGTGATATGGACGCTCTCAATGCGAGAGCGCTCGCGAGTGAGTGGCCGGCCTTTCAGGAAATGGTGCGCTCTTTTCTTGAAAGACCCTAAATCCTGGTTTCTGATGAGGTATAGATATATCTTGACCCTGTTATCATAATTATATCCACCTTGTTCTCACACATAGTTTCTTCTGGCAATTCTATAAGAAGCATATACTTTAAAAGCAAGTAAAAATATGACGAGAATATTTGCTTAATATGAACTCCCAAATAGTCTTATGAATGTCATATTTTATTCCCGTTAAATATTCTATATTGTCGCAAACAACGAGTTGATACGTTTTCAATTGAATTTTTCAGTTTATGTGTTGTTTCAAGATGGATTTGTTCAAGATATTGTGTAATAAAATATTTTACGATGCTAGACGTTTATTGAAGCTTGGAGAATTGAAATAGTTTGCAATAAACTGTACAAAGTTAGCAAAACCTGTATTGTATAGGTTTAAACTTATTTTTAGATACATTCAGAGAAAATAATATGAAGGCAGATCATGAGGCCGATTCAATTTCTAGATGAGATCGAAAGTTTCCAGTTAGTAACCTGTAGCGTCGTGTACGAGTTATGGAATGAAAGTACTTCTGTATTGAGCTTGACGAAGAGGCACGTATATGTTAGAACATCGTAGACGATGTCTTCTACAAATTCAAATTCAAAATCATTAATTCATTTAGGTAACATAATGTACACTTATGTCAATAACGAAATATATATTATAAATGCTTCTAATTTTACATTTACTGCTAGTTTTCAAATCAAGGGCGATCTTTAATCGCCAAGTTTTTTGACACAAGTCAATAATGTCTCGATGCAGATATCGAATTTCAAATATAATAGTAATGATATTCTATAGAAATAAACTAATCTAATTTGAAATAACAAGGCCAGTAAGATTTATTGTTGCATATTATTTTTTCTTAGGGAGTAGTCTAGTTTCTTGTAGTTTAAATGTGCGACTCTCATAACTGAGGTCGTAGGTTTGATCCCCGGTTGTGCACCAATAACGCGCATTTTACATTCGCTCGAAGCGTGAAGAAAAACATCGTGTTGTGAGTTATGTTCAGGCAGACCGAAAAGACATTAAAAAAAGAATTTATTTATTTATATGTCTTTACAATTTGAAATCTACTACAAGACTGATCTAAAACTAAATAATACGAATACAATAATTAACTTTCAAATAAACTATAGTCGGCGAAATCGCTGAGTGTAACGTCAGCGATTACCAAGGGTTATGCCTTGGTAACTCCTCCGTCCTTCAGAGAGAAGCTGATTTTACAGCTTCCACCAGTGTCCTCACTGGTAGGCGTGATCTTCCGTGCGTTCTTGGTGCATCTGCTTGATAACTTTTTATACACTTTCCATGATACTGCACATATCAGTAATAGATAGAGGATGATAGTTGTCCAGCTTGGAGTTGCCATCATCTTAGGCCAGTCGTTAATGTCACCCTGCTTCTCCAGATCTTCAGCCTTGTCCAGTAGTTGCCGAACGTTATCTAATTCCAGATCTTGCAATTTTACTTGATACCGCACGACATCCACAGGTGAGTCTTGTTTTTGGGGCATTGGTATTATTTCATCTAAGTCCAATTTCGTGACATGTGACTGCAGCGTCATGTTCGCAACTTCTGCGCGACAATCTTCTGTTACGGTTATAAGATGGATTCCCGATGCACGATGGTAAGATGTGTTGGTCCCACATTGTGCTCTTACGATCTCTTCTCGTTTAAGTATGACCAGCCACGTGTTGTCCCGCGTTTTTTGGATCTTGCTGTCACCTAGTACCATCTTAACACGGCTGCAGTTGGCATTCTTGTGTTTTATGAGGTTGACGATGCAATCTTCTGATTTTGTGAAGGAATACATTTGCAGAGACTCGCAGAGATGAACGCTCTCGGTGATCGACTTGCAGCTGTTGTCGAGGTATGCGTACTCATCGCTTCCAAGTGCAAGGAATTTGGATTTGGGTATAATGGTGAGGTACTCGGTATCAGGGATAGAATATAAATGAATAAGATCATATATACTTTTATCAATAGAAGGTATTTGTAAAATAAATGTTAATGAGTGCTTAGTACTATACGCTACACACATGCTAAATTAAAAATATCTATTTGTTTCATTATCCGCCCTTGTTTAAGCAAAAGGATTCCCGGATTGTTGTTAACAGGATTAAGGATTACGTCACCTCTTGAACAGAGCATGATTGCTCCTGCGATGAGGATCCTGGAACAAGGTGGGGCCTTCTAAGGAGTTTATAATGAACTCTAATCGATTTAGAATTTGGATGACTACCTATTATCTCGGCTACATTATTAGGGTGGAGGTGAATAATTTTATACGGACCTTTAAATACGGGTTTAGTTTTGTCGTTCCTTGCTGTTTTCGCCACCTGT